>NC_057796.1:360948779-361142934 GCF_018294505.1 Triticum aestivum
CGGAGCCGGCGGGCGCAGGCGACGGCCGGGGCACATGTTTGTGGAGGTGCGGGCCGAGGCAGAGGGGCCGAGCTCGGGGTTGGCCGCGCGGAGGCCGCGGAAGCCGGGCGCGGGGTAGGAGGCGGATGGGCCGGGCGGCAGCCGGCGGTCGTGGCCACGGGGGCACGCGCAGGCGGAGGAGCTCGGGCGTGGCCCGACGCTGGGTAGGAGGAGGCCGGGGCTGCCCGCTGGAGCAAAGCGAGGCAATGTATGGCTAGTGTACGGGATATGGTATGAGTAGCGTATGGCTAATGATGGAGCAGCAAACGCGCACTCCAGCCCGAGCTAGGCGCAGCCCGGAGGGGAGCGGACGCGGGCGGCGCGTGGATGGATGCAGCCAACCGAAGCGAAGCCCATGCGCGGCGCGCGCACGGACTGACGGCCGGCATCACAACGGTGGTGACGAAGAGGCCGACGGCGAGGATGCTTCGCCCCTCGCGGCCGCTCCAGTGGCGTGTCGATGCTGGGCACCCGAGCGCTACCGGAGAGACGACGGCGACGCCGCGGTGATGATGGCGAAAATGGTCCCGCCCGGACTGCGAAACCAGCAGCAGCGCGGTAGCATAGTACCGCCCCACGGTGGGCGCCAACTGTCGTGGTATTCTCACGAGGGGGGTGCGAGGCGACAGATGCCACAAGGTCTTAGTGTGAGGGTAAGACTGCTGCTGATAGGACCGGGAGCTGGTATGCGAGTAGCACGCGCTAGTTTACCCAGGTTCGGGGCTCTCCGGAGAGATAATACCCCTACTCCTGCATGTCTGTGTATCTGTAGTATATCTGGTACAGGGTTGCTCCTGGAGCTGTATCTGAGATCAGTGCCAAGTGCAACTGATCTGGTATATGCATATAGGGCATGCTAGTGGCCGGCCATGCTCATGGCCGTGAGTGTGCGTGAGAGTGAGTGTCTTTGGATGGATGGGTGGATGGATGGCTCCTTTTATGGTGTGAGGTAGCTTTGTATGTAAGCTAGCTAGTGGCATGGGGGGCATGGGTGAGTGTCATACTTGTCTCCTAGGTCACTCCATGAATAGTGCCAGGGGACAAGTGACACTATACATGATGGCTGGGGGACACGTGAATAGTGCTCGGGTACGACCGTCTCGTCGGTGTCTTGTCGGTGTCAAGTCGGGCTGCAGTCGGCAGCCGGCTAGTCGGCGCAGTCGGTCAGCTGGCAGCTGGCCGGGTGGAGCAGTCAGACAGGGAGCCGGCAGGAGCGGCCGGGCAGTCGGACTGAGGGGCTTTGCTAACCCCAATGTCTTGAAATATTGTCTTGCCGTCTTCGGGATACCCGTGTCCAATACTCCGACAGGTAGGTACTGGGTCTCGGCCCAGTCGACAAGTCGGCCAATGCTTGGGACTTGATGGCGGTGCGGGGCTGGTAGAAGATTGTGTAAGGAGCCAGCGCAATGGCCCAGTTAGCCACCCGGCCGGATGCATCCCGGCTGCCTATGATCTCGGCAAGCGGGGCAGTGCATACGACCGTGATGGGATGCTCTTGAAAGTAGGGCTTCAGCTTCTTGGCGGCGAAGTACACTCCATAGCACATCTTCTGGTAATGCGGGTAGTTTTGCTTCGAGGTGGACAGTACTTCGCTCAAATAATATACCGGCCTCTGGACTAACTGAGCTCGGCCTTCTTCTGGGCGTTGGACCACGATGACTGTACTGACCACTCGGCTAGTCGCAGCAATGTAAAGGAGCATGGGCTCTTTCTCAGTCGGCACTGCCAGGACAGGTGGTGTGGTCAGCATCTTCTTCAACTCGTGGAAAGCTTGGTCTTCTTGGTCATTCCACTTGAAGTGGGTGGACTTCTTCATGAGTCGGTATAGGGGGAGAGCCTTCTCCCCTAGCTGGCTGATAAAGCGGTTTAGGGAGGCCAGGCACCCGGTAAACTTCTGAACGTCTCACAGCTTGGTAGGAATCTCCATTCTCTCTATGGCCTTGATCTTCACTGCGTTGCACTCAATGCCGCATTCAGAGACCAAAAAGCCTAGAAGCTGGCCGGCTAGTACTCCGAACACACATTTCTCAGGGTTGAGCTTGATCTGGAATCGGCGCAAGTTGGCAATTGTTTCTCTGAGGTCTTCTAGCAGGGTGCCGCACTTCTCCGTCTTCACCACAATATCGTCTACATAGACTTGGGCATTTCTGCCGAGTTGCTTAAGGAGGCATTTCTGCATGCAACGCTGAAAAGTGGCACGGGCATTTCTCAAGCCGAATGTCATAGTCAGGTAGCAGAAATCTCCGAATGGTGTGATGAAGGCGGTCTTCAGGCGGTCGGCTGGGTCCATCTTGATCTAGTGGTAGCCTGAGTAAGCATCCAAGAAGCTCAACAGCTCGCATCCGGCTGTGGAGTCTATCACTTGATCGATCCGTGGTAGGGCAAACGGATCTTTGGGGCAGGCATTGTTGAGGCTGGTGTAATCTATACACATACGCCATTTATTGTTCTTCTTCGACACCAAGACCGGGTTGGCAAGCCACTCTGGAAAAAACACCTCCATAATGAAGCCGGCGGCCAGGAGCCGGGCTATCCCTTCTCCTATGATCCTTCTCTTCTCCTCCGACAGTCGGCGGAGAGGCTGCTTGACTGGTTTCGCGTCCACTCGGACGTGTAGCTTGTGCTCGGCGAAAACCTTCAGAACACCCGGCATGTCCTTTGGGGACCATGCAAAGATGTCCCGATTCTCACGGAGGAAGTCGACGAGCTCGCCTTCCTATTTGTTGTCCAGGTTTGCACCAATGACAACAAACCTCTCTGGGTTCTCCGGGTCCAGAGGTATCTTCTTTGTCTTGATCCAGCACCTTCTTCTCTTCAGCAATCACGAGGGACTCGGCCAGCCGGCTGCTGGCTGCAGCACACTCGGTGGACTTCTTGTTGTCTCCGGCTATGGTGATGATCCCCTTTGAACTCGGCATCTTCATCTTGAGGTAGGCGTAGTGGGGCACAACCATGAACTTGGCCAGGGCAGGTCGGCCAAGCAAGGCATGGTAAGGGCTCTCTAGATCCACTACTTCAAACCAGATCGCTTCTCGGCGAAAGTGATCCTTGTCTCCGAAGAGAACAACCATATTGATCTTGCCGATTGGGGAACAGGACAAGCCGGGTACGATGCCATGGAACACAGTCCGGCTTGGCATGACATGCTTCGCCTTGAGGTTCAATTTCTCCATGGAGTCGCGGTACAGTATGTTGATGCTGCTTCCACCATCAATCAGCACACGGGAGAAACGGGCAGCTCGCCTTTCCGTCGTGAGGGTGGAGTCCAACACCAATGCACAGGAGCCGGGAGACGGCATCACCTCTGGGTGATCGGCCCGGCTCCAGCTGATAGGCCTTTCAGACCAATGCATGAACTCGGGGTTGCTGGAGGCGACCGCGTTGACTTCTTGGTGCTGTCGGCGCCGACTGCGCTTGTCTTCAATCTGGCTCGTGAAGACGACGTAGGCGGCGTGCTCATCTGGGAACTCATCTTGAATGGCTCCGACTGCTGGTCGAACAGCCGGTGGCTGAGGGGCTGGAGGCGGCAGGCCAGGAGGTGGAGGCGGCACCAGCCCCTCGCCCTTGGAGATCCGCGTGATCCAATGGCACTTCCGGGTCGTGTGGTTGGATGGCTTCGCGCCGCTGTGGAACTTGCAGGGGGCATCAAGAGTTTTCTCGTAGGAGAAGGCTGGCTGCCAAGCCGGCCTGCCGCCCTTCTCCTTGGGCGCGGGCCGCTCTTCGGGCTGTTCGTCTTCGACGGTGGCTACTTGCCGACTGGTGGAAGGCGGCATAGGGGCCTTGCACTTGTGGTCGTTCTGGTAGGGGCGTCGGTTGGAGTCACCAGCCGACGTCTTGGGAGCTGGAGCGAGCACCTTTCCAGAGGCGTCCACTCAAAGCTCGGTCTTCATCGAGGAGTCGGCCGTGGTGTACTTGTCTGGTATGATCAGCAGCTCGTCGAGGGTAGTCGGCTCGTCGCAGAGGAGTCGGTGCTTGAGGAGGGTGCCCTCTCGGCACCCGGCGGTGAGGTACTCTATGGCTTGAACCTCGTGCACCCCCTCGCAGGAGTTGCGGAGCTCGGCCCAACGCATGAGGTAGTCGCGAGTCAATTCCCTGGGCCCTTGGACACATAAGGAGAGCTGGCGGGGCTTGGGAGGCCGCTTGTATGTGCTGGTGAAGTTGCGGACGAAGACTTCCGTGAAGTCTAGCCAGCTGTTGACGCTGTAGGGCTTGAGGCTATTCAGCCAGGTGCGCGCCGTGCCTTGAAGCATGAGAGGGACGTACTTCACGGCAACACGCCTGTTGCTGTTTGCTATGCTGACTGCGGTAGAGTAGTTGATCAACCAATCTTCCGCCTTCACGGAGCCATTGTATTTTGGCGTATCTCTTGGGAGTGAGAACCCTTTGGGGATGGGCTCGTCGCGGATACGGGGGCCAAAGCAAGGCGGGCCGACATCATCTTCTTCTTCTAGCGCCAGGGATCGCGCTAGGCGGTCGATCCGGTTGCGGGCATCATTCTCGCCGACTCCTTTGCGATGGCCTAGTCGGCCGCCGAGGGTCGGATGCGTGACAGGCGGCGGGGTGGGATATCTCTCCCCACGAGGCGGGGGGAGGCGGATTGCCTTGTCGTTCCACCGCTCAGAGGCGGCCTTCTGCGTCGCGCTCAATGGTGACCCGAGTCCGGCTGCGGCTAGCAGCCGGCTCCTTGTCTTTTCTTGCGCGGACGCCGCTTGCCGTTGGCGTCTGGGATGTCGCGGCGTGTTCTCGGCATGGGGGAGGACTCTCAGCGCGGGCGCCGGCTTCATGCCCTTCTGCGGCCGCGTCGATCAGCTGCTGGATGCGTCTAGTCATGTAGGGGAGCTCATCAGCCCCCAGCCCGTTCAGCTCGTCTACGGCCGCCTGAGCGGCACGCAGGTTCTCGAGTGGCGTGGCGTAGACTGGGCGGTCTGCTCCCAGCATGCTAGCGATGGCCACGCCGCGCTTCTTGACGAGGCCGGCTTGGCTTGGCCCTCCAGGAGGCGGCGTACCAAAGGCGGCGCGGTCGACTTCGCGCTGGTGAGCCTCAGTGAGGCGTCTCATGGATGCTATCTTCTCGCCCTCCGCGATGAGGGCGAGGCGGCGTGCCTCCAGAGTCTCAGCGTCGGCGTCGGCCGGGATGGGGACGGACAAGTCGTGCAGCGCCACTTGTAGGGCGTCGTGGGCGTTCTCGTTCGAGAAGGCGCCGTTGCTGATGACCAGCACCTCAGTGACAGCGCTGCTGCCACTGTCGGCTCGAGGGAGAGGGTCGTCGATGATCACCATGTTGGTGGGGAAGGCGTCAAGCGATGCCGTGCCGCAGTCGGCAAGCATCGGGTCGGTGGAGCCGACCGACTCCAAGTCCACAGCAAGCTCACTGGAGACGTGAAGCTGGTCGAGGAGGCTGACGAGGCGACTCTCGGGCCAGTCTGTGCCCGCGTCGGACGCAGGCTCGTCGGCGATGCGAGTATCGCCAAGAAGGTTGGCGAGGCAGCTCGCCGCGCAGGCGTCGTCGACGCCTTGCAGCGCGTCAGGGCAAGCGCCATTAGGTGTAGTGGGCTGGCTACGCTCGCGGGGGACAAAAAGGGTTCCCGTCCAGAACAGGTCTCTGGACGACGGTGCACCTGGCCCCACGGTGGGCGCCAAATGTCGGGTGGTAGGTCCGACATATGCCAACGGGTGGCTTATCATTGTGGGAGCCAGTAAGACGTCGCCGGTGCCTGGAAACGGGATAAGGCGAAGACATGCACGTCGGCGAATCTTATCCAGGTTCAGGGCTCTCCATGGAGATAACACCCCTAGTCCTGCTCTGCAGGGTCTCCACATGATCACTAGATAACACAAGTAGCTACAAGTCCTCCTTGAGCTGTTTGGCTAGAGGAAGAAGAAGGGCAAGGCTAGCTCTCCTTTTCTCTCTATGTGGTGTGTAAAACTCTATGAGATCAACCCTTTCCATGGGTGCCTGTGACACCCAAGTTTTTATTTGGATTTTTCAAAAGATTTTTATTTGACTTGAGGGAGGTGATTTTAAATTTTTTTTTTCAAAAGAACTCTCCCTTTCAAATATTTTTTTATGGCAAAAGTTTTATTTGGATTCACCCAATATCTGTCTTTGGTCTTGGAGGTTCTTGCTTTTCATTTGGACTCAAGACAAAGTACTTTTCACTTGGGAAAATGCCTTTTGAAAATCTCTTTGAAATTTTCACTATGGCTTTTGGAATAATCCTTTACCACTTTCAACATTTCCCTCTTGCCATGGCCTTAGTGCAAATACTCTCTCCTAAACCTCCCCTCATCTTTGGATCATGTTTAGCATCTAATGCAGCAAGTTGAACCTCCCCTATGTTTATTTTCCATTTAAATCTTATTCAAATAAATTTCTGTCTTCTATTTTATCCATTGGTGATTTACAAAGGAACTCTACTTTCTGTTTTGATTTTTGCCCCCAAACCAACTCTCCTCCCTAGTCCTTTGAACCCTCAACCAAGATCCATGAAGATCCACTGGTCTTCAGTTCAAATTTTTCAAACTACACTTGCTGCAAGTTTGGACCAGATTTGTCAAATTTGGTGAAATTCATTCAAATCCTTCTCCAAAAATTCCAAGTAAAATCAGGCAGCCTCTGGGTGCATTGAGTGGTCACCTCACCAAGTTACAGCCCCAGAAAAATTTATCTCATAGCCAAATCTTTCTGTCGAATACCTGCAGTGCATTGTCAGTGTCAAGTTTCAGTTAAGTTCAGAGAACATTGCAGTGCACTGTCGTTTTCTTCAGAACCCGACGTCGATCTCACCAGTGCCACTGTGTCGCCTTGCTCCTCGTGCCCTCCCCCTTGTTCCTGCACCGCACGAACGCCTGGCACCTTGCGGACGTCGGCGACGAGCAGTAGAAGGTGCGCCGCCCCGTGATCGACGCCAGCGGCGGCTTTGCGGCCGCCAGCGGGAGGCCCGGCGCTGACAGCGCCACCCAGCGCCGCCCAAACCACCGGAGCTCGCCGTGTGGCCTTCCACTCCCCCGAACGCGCTGCCGCTCTCGTCATGAACCGCAAGGCGCGGAGCGCGCTCTCTGCTGCCGTCGAGCCCGTGCGGCCATCTCACCGTGGACCGACACCATTACGCCAAGACCAACTCCGTTTAGCTGTGGAATGACACCAGTAACCTCCACTGATGTTGCCTGGCCAATCAAACCTCCTGCCAATCCACTGCATCGCCGTAATCGCTCGCCGGAGATTCTCCGTTCACAGCCACCCCGTCGATCCGCCTATAAATAGAGGCCCCGAGCTTCAACTCGAGCACGCACCATCCCTGCACTCCACCTAGAGCACGCCTAGCCACTGGAAGAGCCCCGAGGAGGTCTCCTTCCTCGACTCCGGCCGCCGCGACCCGCCACGGGATCCAGCTCGATTCGCCCCCGTGTGTGCACCTCCGCCTCCCTTCTCTTGCCAGTAGCTTCACTATGCACCCCTCCCACTGACCCGCGCTTCAATTCGAAGTTTGCAGCCCTCCACCGGAGTTCCCCGCCATCACCCGAGCCGCCGTCCGCCGGAGATAGTGTCGCCGTCGACGTGGTGCTCCCTGTTGGTCGAGTCCACCACCCACCGACGTGGAAGAACATGCTGAAGCTCTTGGTACCCTCCGATCCTCCTAACTCGCCGTGGTTCGACGCCGGCGTCCACCGCAGTCTTCGGTTGCCGACGAGCTTTTCAAACCTAACATGTGGAACCCGCATGTCAGCCTCTGTTATATTCTCCCTCGAACCGTTTTCTGTTGGCGCCTTCGGGCAAATACGCTTTCCGTCTTGAGCTTGCGCATTTCCAATCGAACCGTTTTCTGTTTTCTCAGTTAAAACCCTGGAACTTTTCTGTTTCATTACAGATAAGTCCGTGGACAGAAACCTTTATAACTTTTTAATAAAAAGGGATTTTTGAGTGATTCTTTTTCTGACAATCTTCCAATTTTGTCTAGTTTTTTATGGGATTTATTTGAAAAATATTTGGAGAAGTTTCTGTGCACCCATTGGTTTTCACGTTAGTACCCGTTTTTCATGATTGCCGTAGGTTCCGGAAAAGGTGACGGAGCCACGATCTTCGCCGAGCTAGACTCCGACTTCTCCGAACCAGGCAAGCATGTTTGAACATTTCATATGATAAGTGTTTTGCATGTTTGCTTGAAAGTTTGTGCGTGGCATATGAGTGTCGGTAAATACCTCGTTGCTTGTAAGGTAACTACCCGCATGTTCCAAAGTTGCGATGATCTCTGATGAGAGATGGCCTAATCATGTGGTGACATGAAGGGCAGCAAGGTGGTACTGTTGTAGCATACCAGCCTTGCGTCATCCAACTTTCTCCGACGTTAACGTGGACGGAGTCACATTATCGTTCTTTTCCCCGCATGTTCCAAAGTTGCGATGATCTCTGATGAGAGATGGCCTAATCATGTGGTGACATGAAGGGCAGCAAGGTAGTACTGTTGTAGCATACCAGCCTTGCGTCATCCGACTTTCTCCGACGTTAACGTGGACAGAGTCACGTTATCGTTCTTTCCACCTTCCGTGCTACCACATGTTTCATTTGCCAGGATGCGGTTTAGTAAGTTGGTAACCTCTTTCCGTGTACACACCAAACAGAGAGGCCGGGATGATGGTACCTTGGCCCAGGATTAAAGCCAGTCATCCGGTCAGGGGGCATGGGTGTTTCCGGTTGGGACCGAGAGGGGGGCACCCCCTTAGAGCGCGCGGATAGAAATTTGATCCCATGCTACGCGAGGTTGTAGCCTCCCCGTCTCAAGCTTTTTATTGAACGTTGCCGAGGGTGATCCCTGGCTTCGGAAGGTTGAATTGGGTGTGTACTGGTTAGACGTGTTTCTTCCAAAACACCGTAGACGAAACTAGTCCCCGTGACTACTGAAATCCGTTGGCTGTGGTTAAGTACAAACTCTGCAGAGTCAATTCCTTCCAAGTCATCGTATCCATGATCAAGTAGTGTAATCAGTATATCCATATCTATCCGCGTGGAAAACTTGTCCCCGGTGAACAAGCTCAAGTGGTAAATCCAGTTTAATTATTATTCCTATGGATGAACTAAATTTTTTTATTCGTCTCGTACTTGTGATAATTTATGTTCCCGAACTATTAAATTATTGAACTGTAATGTAAGCCCTTTATGTGACGTCGCTCAGACGTTCGACTGCGGCGTGTCATTTGTTTCTTACTTTAAATATAAGCCCTTTTTGTGATGTTGCTCAGACGTCCGACTATGGCACGCACTGCCTTTATTTTTTGTTATAAGCCCTTTTGTGTGGTGTCGCCCCGACGCCCGACCGTGGCATTATTATTCTCGCAGTTTCCTCTCGAGGAGTCATTCAGACCCTCGTTTGGCACCAGCATTATTATTCTCGCAGTTTCCTCTCGAGGAGTCATTCAGACCCTCGTTTGGCACCAGTATTACTATTCTGCAGTTTCCGCTCGAGGCGTCATTCAGACCCTCGCTTGGCACCCAGTATTTATTATCTCTATGTCTGAACGCACTGGATAAATTGTTCATATGCTTCATGTTTACATTTGTTATATCTTATGTCCGAACTGTCTTGCGAGTACTTTCATAGTACTCACCTGGCTTGTTGATTTGGCCAGATGTTGACGAAAGCGATCTCTTGGATGAAGAGTTTGATAGCGCGTCCGACGCCTAGAGGAGTCCCAGTCAGTCCTGCGCGATCCCGGATATTGGTCACTTGTATTATATTCGCTTCCGCCACCCGTAATAAGTCTCCTCGAGCCTCACTCCGACGCTCGAAGAGCTGTAGTCTTCAGGAGTCATATCACTCGCTTCGCGGTGATATTTCCACCACCGTTTTTATCGTGAGTTAGTAGTATGCCACCCTATCCGCCGTCTTGTTTTATCGGCGTGCATGTAATAAATTGTTGCGCAGTCTCCGCTCAACCTTGTATTATATTTAGTAGTCCTGGTATTTTTCTTCTGTGACCAAGATATTGTCTACCAGTGAGAAGGAATTCTTCCTTACTGGTCCGTAAAAGGGATTGGTCTCTCAATAATTATTTTATTGAAAAACCGGTCGTGACAAGCTTGGTATCAGAGCCAGGCTGACTGTAGGAAGCCACTAGGTGCGATCGCTAATCGGTTATTAGCGTTTTTTGTGCTTTTTCAGCCTTTTGCAATTGTAGCTATTTTCTGTTGGTCATCATAAATTTATAACATGACTACTCAGAATTTTTGCCTACTTTTGTAGATGGCTGGCAGCAGCTGTGAGAATCGAGTGTTCACGAACGTGCCCGAGGGGTTTGTCAAGCTCCTCGTCTCCATCACCAAGCTCGCGATCGGGCCAGCAGCTCGCCCGGAGTTCACGCTCTACCAGCACAAGCTCAGTGACGACGTGTCTATGCACCAAGCTGTGGTGCAATTCAAGGGAGGACGTTCTGCAGCTCGCCACTTCCGTTTTGTGGGAAGGGCCATGCCTACGGAGAGGTATGCCATGCAGATGGCTGCCGGTGAGGCGATAGCTCGCCTTCGGGACATCCTTCCTACGATGAAGACTCGTCGCTACCGCTACCTCCCATGCCATGTGCCATACACCAGCCACTATGCGTTCGCCTGCCATCGGGGAGAGCGAGATGAAGCCATCGAGATGGTTGTGGAGTATCTCAAGGCTCTGGAGGAGTCTTTCGACAACCTCGTGGACGATCTTGTGGCTGCCCGCATGGACTTAGTCCGGGGCGGTCCTGCCAGCAGGAAGGAGCTTCTCAACACGGCGCCGCCTCTGACATTCATCTCGTCTTCAGCCTCGTATGCACCGGCCGTTTTGGCCACTGCTTGCCGTCTGCCTACCACTGAGGAGTTCGACCGAGTCATCGCTCCTACTCCAGTCAGAGCCGCACCGCCTGCCGCACCCGCTCTACCACCAGTCTCCCCCGCACCATCACCGCAGCGCAGCGTTGCGCGCCAGGGGCCAGCTAGAGAGGAGGTGGAGGTTGATTCTCCTGAACCGCTGAGTCTTGCCATCGGCAAGGGAAAGGAAATCTTCACCATCTCCGACTGAGAGCACCGAGTAGCCGCGCGTTATGTCTGCTTGTATGATGTGCTGTTTTATCTGTACGCTAGTTTGTATTGGTGTGTTTGCTGCCTTCCGGAGTAGTACGCTAGTCTAAATAACATGTCAGGATGTGTACGCGCATCCTGAGTGACGTATCGTGTGTTTGCTTTTCGCATGTAAGATAGTTGCTAAGCAGTTCTTCTCCATGCAAAATCGCTTATGTTTTCTTGAAAACCTTGAGATCTTTTAAATTTGTTGCCTTTGCAAGATTTTCCTTGTGCTGCACAGTTTTTCTCATGGGTTTTGCACAATAATACCCCAGACTGGAAAAATGTCTCGCCCGTGGACTCGCTCCATGCCCAATCAGCCAGAAGAGGTTTACGGGACACAGACTAGCAACAATTTCACTCAGGGTCAGTCCAGTCAACACGACAGCGAAGCAACCCTGTCTCAAGTATGCCGTCTCTTCGAGCAAAGCCAGCAACAGCACCAAGAGATGATGAAGCATGTCATCAATATGGGAAACCACCGTGAGCCCTATCAACAGCATTCCAAGTTATCTGAGTTACAGAAGACTCGCCCCTCAACTTTTGCTCACACCGATAGGCCGCTGGAAGCCGATGATTGGCTTCGTGACATTGAAAGGAAGCTGATCATTGCTCAGTGTTCAGATCATGAGAAGGTGCTTTATGCACCACACTACCTTACTGGAGCAGCTGCAGCATGGTGGGAAAATTTCCTACACATGCATCCCAGTGAACACAACATAATCTGGGAAGAGTTCAAGGAAGGCTTCCGTGGGGCACACATCCCCAGGAGCATCCTAAAGATCAAGAAGAGGGAGTTTGATGACCTGAAGCAGAGAGGCATGTCAGTAACAGAATACAATGGTCAGTTTACCCAGCTGTGTCGTTATGCCTACGACGAGCACATGACAGAAAATAAGAAGATGGAAAAATTCCTGGACGGCCTGGCACCAGCACTAAGATGCCAACTGATTGTACACACCTTTCCGGATTTTAAGACTCTGGTGGACAAGGCCATTACCTTGGAGAATGAGCGCCGTAGTCTGGAAGATATCCGTAAGCGAAAGAGGGACAAGACGACTCTTGCTCGCAACAACTGAAGCAGGACAGAGGTTCCACGGACAGACACAAGGAGACCCACGACTACTGAACCAAGGCCCGTCGGACAGTTTCATGCCAGGGACAAGGAGTACACGTACCGTCCAGGGGTCACCTGCTATGCTTGTGGTCAAGAAGGGCATTATGCTAAACAGTGCCCAAAGCCAAAGAACCCGGCACCCAAGCCAAACAATGGTGGGAACAATCCAGCCCCCAAGCGCAACAATTTCAACCCCAACAACAACCACAGGAAGGGTCACCTGAACCATGTGACTAGGGAAGAGGCGCAGAATGCCCTAAACATCGTGCTCGGTACGTTCCCTGTCAACACAGTACCTGCCACGGTTTTGTTTGATTCTGGAGCTTCCCATTCGTTCGTTTCGAAGTGTTTTGTTTTGCAACATGGTTTTCCGATACTTCCCTTGGAAAAATCTATGATCATCAAGTCCCCCGGAAATAAGCAAATCACTCAGGGTTACTGCCGAGGAGTGGTCATTGAGTTCGAAGGACTACAATTCCACGCGAATCTCATCGTGTTGGAGAGTAAGGGACTGGATGTCATTTTAGGGATGGACTGGTTGACCACCAACAAAGGATTCATCGACTGTTTCAACCGGACAGTGATTCTCACTCACCATCACGGCAAGACAATAAGAGTTTCCGCTCAAGAAAGGCCACGATCACAGCAACCAAAACTGAACAAAATGGACACTGCAGAACTGAGAAAAGTTCTAGTGGTATGCGAATTTCCTGATGTGTTCCCTGAAGAACTACCAGGCATGCCACCAGACCGAGAGATAGAATTCAGCATCGAACTAGCACCTGGCACCGCTCCCATCTATAAGAAGCCATATAGAATGGCACCCTCAGAATTGGTGGAGTTGAAGAAGCAGATAAAAGAATTATTGGACAAAGGATTTATTCGAGCCAGCTCCTCACCTTGGGGTTCGCCTGTGTTGTTCGCAAAGAAAAAGGATGGGACACTGAGACTGTGTATAGACTATCGAGCCCTCAATATGGTCACCATCAAAAACAAATATCCGATGCCACGGATAAATGATTTGTTTGACCAGCTCGCACAAGCCAAGGTATTCTCAAAGATTGATTTGAGATCGGGATATCACCAATTGAAAGTACGGACAGAAGATATCTCCAAGACAGCATTCACTTCCAGATATGGGTTATACGAGTTTACAGTGATGCCTTTTGGACTAACGAACGCCCCCGCATATTTCGTCCACCTCATGAACAAAGTGTTCATGAAATTCATGGACAAATTTGTGGTGGTATTCATTGACGATATTCTGGTTTACTCCAGGACAC
The DNA here is from genome assembly GCF_018294505.1 of Triticum aestivum. Lineage (NCBI taxonomy): Eukaryota > Viridiplantae > Streptophyta > Magnoliopsida > Poales > Poaceae > Triticum > Triticum aestivum. Next base: position 360,962,305 of record NC_057796.1, read on the forward strand.
CAGAAGAGCATGCTGAGCACCTCAGAATTGTTTTGGGAGAATTGAGGAAACATCAGTTGTACGCCAAATTTAGCAAGTGCGAATTTTGGCTAAGACAAGTTGGTTTCTTAGGCCATATACTGAACCAAGAAGGTGTGGCCGTATACCCAGAAAAAGTCAAGGCCATACTGGACTGGAAGCCACCCGCCAACGTTACTGATGTGCGGAGTTTCCTAGGAATGGCCGGATATTACAGAAGATTTATTGAAGGATTCTCCACTGTGGCAAAACCTATAACACAGTTGCTCAAGAAGGACAAGAAATTTGTATGGACGGAAGCATGCGAGAAAAGCTTCCAAGAACTCAAGAAGAAGCTGACAACCGCACCGGTCTTAACTGTGCCAGACATACACAAGAGCTTTGATGTTTATTGTGACGCGTCCCGAAAAGGTCTCGGATGTGTACTAATGTAGGATGGCAAAGTAGTCGCATATGCCTCACGGCAGCTGCGAAAACATGAGGAAAATTACCCAACACATGACTTGGAGCTAGCATCAGTTATTCATGCACTCAAGGAGTGGAGGCACTTTCTGTTGGGGAATCGCTGTGAAATATACCCGGACCATGAGAGCCTCAAATATATCTTCACACAGCCAGAGCTAAATTTACGCCAACGACGCTGGTTGGAATTGGTCAAGGACTATGATGTTGGCATTCACTACCATCCAGGGAAAGCAAATGTAGTGGCAGATGCCCTTAGTCGAAACCCCAGCCCGGACAATGACGGTCCGCAAAACTTGAGGCATGAGTTTCAGCAAGAGTTCACTAGGCTCAACATGATGTTAGTTTCTGAGGGCACCGTGTCAAATCTAGAGATACAACCCACCCTGGTGGAACAAATTAAGAAGGCTCAACAGGGACATCCCAGCATCGAAGGCATAAAGAAGAAAATGAACCTTGGTAAGGCTTCAGAGTTCGTCACCGACAGTGAAGGGACACTATGGTACGGAGACAGACTTTCCGTACCAAACATTGAGGAACTCAAGCAACAAATCTTAACCGAAAGCCACACCGCTCCATACTCGATCCATCCTGGAGGAACCAAAATGTACAAGGACATTCAGGAAAGATTTTGGTGGCACGGTATGAAAAGATATATAGCCACATTTATTGCTTGTTGCGATTCATGTCAGCGCATCAAGGCCGAGCATCAAAAGCCAGCAGGGCTACTCCAGCCAAATAGGATACCGGAGTGGAAATGGGATGAAATAGGAATGGATTTAATCGTCGGACTACCCCGATCACAACGTGGGAATGACGCCATATGGGTCATCACAGACCGACTAACCAAGGTTGCTCATTTCATTCCCGTGAAGACTACCTACTCCACACAAAGACTGGCCAAACTTTATCTCTCCCGTATAGTTTGCTTGCACGGAGTCCCAAAGACTATAATATCAGACCGAGGCACCCAATTTGTCTCCAAATTTTGGGATCACCTACAACAAGCCCTGGGCACGCAACTAGCTTTCAGTACAGCATACCACCCTCAGACTGATGGACAAACGGAACGTGTAAACCAAATCCTAGAGGATATGCTAAGAGCCTGTGTGCTCACCTATGGATCCAGTTGGGAAGAGAGTTTGCCGTATGCCGAATTTGCTTACAACAACAGTTACCAAGCCAGCTTACAAATGTCACCCTTTGAAGCATTGTACGGACGAAGGTGTCGTACCCCACTGAATTGGTCAGAAACAGGTGACAGCCATATCTTCGGCCCAAACATGCTTAAAGAGGCCGAGGAGAAAGTTAAACAAATCAGGGACGGACTCAAGACAGCACACAGCCGACAAAAGAGCTACTATGATCAGAAGCATCGTGAGGTCAGCTTTGAACCCGGTGATTCCGTATACCTTCGAGTATCTCCTATGAGGGGTCTGCGACGGTTCAAAATTAAGGGGAAGCTAGCCCCAAGATTTATTGGACCATTTTGTGTAAAGGCACGAAGAGGCACGGTAGCCTACCCACTAGACCTACCCAAGGAGCTGTCAGACGTCCATGACGTATTCCACGTCTCACAGTTGAGGAAATGTGTGAGTAACCCGGAGAAGCATGTACCTCATGAGAACATTGATATGCAGCCAGATCTCACCTACAGAGAAAGGCCGGTAAAGATATTGGAGGAATCTGAAAGAAGGACCTGTCAGAAAACGACAAGATTTTTCAGGGTTCAGTGGAGCAACCACACTGAGGATGAAGCTACATGAGAAAGGGAAGACTTCCTCCGGGCAGAGTATCCATATCAATTTGAGGATCAGCAGAAATCCCGAGGACGAGATTTTTCCTAAGGGGGTAGGTGTTGTGACACCCAAGTTTTTATTTGGATTTTTCAAAAGATTTTTATTTGACTTGAGGGAGGTGATTTAATTTTTTTTTCAAAAGAACTCTCCCTTTCAAATATTTTTTTATGGCAAAAGTTTTATTTGGATTCACCCAAGATCTGTCTTTGGTCTTGGAGGTTCTTTCTTTTCATTTGGACTCAAGACAAAGTACTTTTCACTTGGGAAAATGCCTTTTGAAAATCTCTTTGAAATTTGCACTATGGCTTTTGGAATAATCCTTTACCACTTTCAACATTTCCCTCTTGCCATGGCCTTAGTGCAAATACTCTCTCCTAACCCTCCCCTCATCTTTGGATCATGTTTGGCATCTAATCCAGCAAGTTGAACCTCCCCTATGTTTATTTTCCATTTAAATCTTATTCAAATAAATTTCTGTCTTCTATTTTATCCATTGGTGATTTACAAAGGAACTTTACTTTCTATTTTGATTTTTGCCCCCAAACCAACTCTCCTCCCTAGTCCTTTGAACCCTCAACCAGGATCCATGAAGATCCACTGGTCTTCAGTTCAAATTTTTCAAACTACACTTGCTGCAAGTTTGGACCAGATTTGTCAAATTTGGTGAAATTCATTCAAATCCTTCTCCAAAAATTCCAAGTAAAATCAGGCAGCCTCTGGGTGCATTGAGTGGTCACCTCACCAAGTTACAGCCCCAGAAAAATTTATCTCATAGCCAAATCTTTCTGTCGAACACCTGGAGTGCATTGTCAGTGTCAAGTTTCAGTTAAGTTCAGAGAACATTGCAGTGCACTGTCGTTTTCTTCAGAACCCGACGTCGATCTCACCAGTGCCACTGTGTCGCCTTGCTCCTCGTCCCCTCCCCCTTGTTCCTGCACCGCACGAACGCCTGGCACCTTGCGGACGTCGGCGACGAGCAGCAGAAGGTGCGCCGCCCCGTGACCGACGCCAGCGGCGGCTTTGCGGCCGCCAGCGGGAGGCACGGCGCTGACGGCGCCACCCAGCGCCGCCCAAACCACCGTAGCTCGCCGCGTGGCCTTCCACTCCCCCGAACGCGCTGCCGCCCTCGTCGTGAACCGCAGGGCGCGGAGCGCGCTCTCTGCCGCCGTCGAGCCCGTGCGGCGATCTCACCGTGGACCGACACCATTACGCCAAGACCAACTCCGTTTAGCTGTGGAATGACACCAGTAACCTCCACTGATGCTGCCTGGCCACTCAAACCTCCTGCCAATCCACTGCATCGCCGTAATCGCTCGCCGGAGATTCTCCGTTCACGGCCACCCCGTCGATCCACCTATAAATAGAGGCCCCGAGCTTCAACTCGAGCACCCACCATCCCTGCACTCCACCTAGAGCACGCCTAGCCACTGGAAGAGCCCCGAGGAGGTCTCCTTCCTCGACTCCGGCCGCCACGACCCGCCACGGGATCCAGCTCGATTCGCCCCCGTGTGTGCACCTCCGCCTCCCTTCTCTTGCCAGTAGCTTCACTATGCACCCCTCCCACTGACCCGCGCTTCAATTCGAAGTTTGCAGCCCTCCACCGGAGTTCCCCACCATCACCCGAGCCGCCGTCCGCCAGAGATAGTGTTGCCGTCGACGTGGTGCTCCCCGTTGGTCGAGTCCACCACCCACCGACGCGGAAGAATACGCTGAAGCTCTTGGTACCCTCCGATCCTCCTAACTCGCCGTGGTTCGACGCCGGCGTCCACCGCAGTCTTCCGGCGCCGGCGAGCTTTTCAAACCTGACATGTGGACCCCGCATGTCAGCCTCTGTTATATTCTCCCTCGAACCGTTTTCTGTTGGCGCCTTCGGGCAAATACGCTTTCCCTCTTGAGCTTGCGCATTTCCAATCGAACCGTTTTCTGTTTTCTCAGTTAAAACCCTGGAACTTTTCTGTTTCATTACAGATAAGTCCGTGGACAGAAACCTTTATAACTTTTTAATAAAAAGGGATTTTTGAGTGATTCATTTTCTGACAATCTTCAAATTTTGTCTAGTTTTTTATGGGATTTATTTGAAAAATATTTGGAGAAGTTTCTGTGCACCCATTGGTTTTCACGTTAGTACCCGTTTTTCATGATTGCCGTAGGTTCCGGAAAAGGTGACGGAGCCGCGATCTTCGCCAAGCTAGACTCCGACTTCTCCGAACCAGGCAAGCATGTTTGAACATTTGATATGATAAGTGTTTTGCATGTTTGCTTGAAAGTTTGTGCGTGGCATATGAGTGTCGGTAAATACCTCGTTGCTTGTAAGGTAACTACCCGCATGTTCCAAAGTTGCGATGATCTCTGATGAGAGATGGCCTAATCATGTGGTGACATGAAGGGCAGCAAGGTGGTACTGTTGTAGCATACCAGCCTTGCGTCATCCGACTTTCTCCGACCTTAACGTGGACGGAGTCACGTTATCGTTCTTTTCCCCGCATGTTCCAAAGTTGCGATGATCTCTGATGAGAGATGGCCTAATCATGTGGTGACATGAAGGGCAGCAAGGTGGTACTGTTGTAGCATACCAGCCTTGCGTCATCCGACTTTCTCCGACGTTAACGTGGACGGAGTCACGTTATCGTTCTTTCCACCTTCCGTGCTACCACATGTTTCATTTGCCAGGATGCAGTTTAGTAAGTTGGTAACCTCTTTCCGTGTACACACCAAACAGAGAGGCCGGGATGATGGTACCTTGGCCCAGGATTAAAGCCAGTTATCCGGTCAGGGGGCATGGGTGTTTCCGGTTGGGACCGAGAGGGGGGGCACCCCCTTAGAGCGCGCGTATAGAAATTTGATCCCATGCTACGCGAGGTTGTAGCCTCCCCGTCTCAAGGTTTTTCTTGAACGTTGCCGAGGGTGATCCCTGGCTTCGGAAGGTTGAATTGGGTGTGTACTGGTTAGACGTGTTTCTTCCAAAACACCGTAGACGGAACTAGTCCCCGTGACTACGGAAATCCGTTGGCTGTGGTGAAGTACAAACTCTGCAGAGTCAATTCCTTCCAAGTCATCGTATCCATGATCAAGTAGTGTAATCAGTATATCCATATCTATCCGCGTGGAAAACTTGTCCCCGGTGAACAAGCTCAAGTGGTAAATCCAGTTTAATTATTATTCCTGTGGATGGACTAAATTTTTTTTTCGTCTCGTACTTGTGATAATTTATGTTCCCGAACTATTAAATTATTGAACTATAATGTAAGCCCTTTATGTGACGTCGCTCAGACGTCCGACTGCGGCGTGTCTTTTGTTTCTTACTTTAAATATAAGCCCTTTTTGTGATGTCGCTCAGACGTCCGACTGTGGCACGCACTGCCTTTATTTTCTGTTATAAGCCCTTTTGTGTGGTGTCGCCCCGACGCCCGACCGTGGCATTATTATTCTCGCAGTTTCCTCTCGAGGAGTCATTCAGACCCTCGTTTGGCACCAGCATTATTATTCTCGCAGTTTCCTCTCGATGAGTCATTCAGACCCTCGTTTGGCACCAGTATTACTATTCTGCAGTTTCCGCTCGAGGCGTCATTCAGACCCTCGCTTGGCACCCAGTATTTATTATCTCTATGTCTGAACGCACTGGATAAATTGTTCATATGCTTCATGTTTACATTTGTTATATCTTATGTCCGAACTGTCTTGCGAGTACTTTCATAGTACTCACCTGGCTTGTTGATTTGGCCAGATGTTGACGAAGGCGATCTCTTGGATGAAGAGTTTGATAGCGCGTCCGACGCCTAGAGGAGTCCCAGTCAGTCCTGCGCGATCCCGGATATTGGTCACTTGTATTATATTCGCTTCCGCCACCCGTAATAAGTCTCCTCGAGCCTCACTCCGACGCTCGAAGAGCTGTAGTCTTCAGGAGTCATATCACTCGCTTCGCGGTGATATTTCCACCACCGTTTTTATCGTGAGTTAGTAGTATGCCACCCTATCTGCCGTCTTGTTTTATCGGCGTGCATGTAATAAATTGTTGGGCAGTCTCCGCTCAACCTTGTATTATATTTGGTACTCCTGGTATTTTTCTTCTGTGACCAAGATATTGTCTACCTGTGAGAAGGAATTCTTCCTTACTGGTCCGTAAAAGGGATTGGTCTCTCAATAATTATTTTATTGAAAAACCGGTCGTGACAGTGCCCCGGGGGGTTTATATAGGCCTACCCCCCAGGGGTACAATGGTAATCTGGCTGGGTGCGGGTCCCAGCCATCAGTTCTGTGCTCGCCGGCTTCTCCGCCGGCCATTGGGGCCCGCCGACTAGTGGGTCCACCAGCTGCCGACCTATTGGCCGGCCCCACCGCCTGGGGGCCTTGTCGGCGGTTGGTTACTGTTGCCTTGCCCCTGATGACGAGGGCTTTGTCAAGGTAAGTGTGGATACAGTGCCGCTGCCTGGCGGGCTCTCACTGTAGCCTTACCTCGTCTTGTCTCCTTAATGATGCACATATTTCGAGGGAAGGAGGTAGCCGGCTATTGGGAGCCGGCTACGCCCCAGGCCGACTAGGGGAGGTCGGCCCGCCTTCGAGCGTCTCTATGGCTGAAGGGGCCCACCACCCGCGAGCCGTACTGGCGCCTGTCGTGGGTGACATCACGGTCAACATGGCTACAGTGCCGCGCCGGACAGGGAATGGCTGACCCGTACGGCGCACCGTGGCCATGGGTGCTCTGGGATTCGGGGGTGGCAGGCTGTACTGCGGCCACACCCCGTCTTATCACCGTTATGTGGGTGCAGCCCTGGTGGGTGCAGTCTTGGCCAGCTTCTGGGAGTCGGCCTTCTTCATGGCCGGCTTCTGGGAGGCGGTCCTCTTGGGGCCGACTTCCTAGAGTCGGCCATCTCGTAGCTTTCTTCGGGAAGGTTTTTGAGGCCGGGTCGCCTTCTGGTAGTCGGCCTTGGGGATAGCCGGCCAGAGGAAGGCGGCCCCGTGCTCTGGATGCTTGAAGGCTCGATTGGCCTGGTAATTTTTCGAAGAGCCAGGGGGAGTCGGTTAGGCTACCCGTGGCCATCTACTCCAACACGTTCAGATCCTCGCATGCACAATATCATTGGCACAAAGTGGATCTACTGCAACAAGCAAGATCAAAATGGCCTTGTGGTGAGGAATAAGGCATGGCTTGTAGCTCAAGGCTACACACAGGTTGAAGGAATTGATTTCGATGAAACTTTTGCACCTGTTGCTAGACTTGAGGCTATTCGCATATTACTTGCTTATGCTAACCATCATGATATCACCTTATATCAAATGGATGTGAAAAGTGCATTCCTCAATGGTAAGCTTGAGGAAGAAGTATATGTTGCTCAACCCCCAAGTTTTGAAGATCCAAAGCATCCTCACAAAGTCTTCAAACTCAATAAGGCCCTCTATGGCCTCAAGCAGGCCCCTCGGGCGTGGTATGATACTTTAAAGGAATTCCTCATGAAGAAAGGCTTCAAACCCGGTTCACTTGACCCTACTCTTTTCACTAAATCTTATGATGGTGAATTGTTTGTGTGCCAAATATATGTTGATGATATTATCTTTGGCTGTACTGGCCAACGTTATGCTGGCGAATTTGGTCATATGATGAGAGAGGAATATGAAATGTCTATGATGGGAGAATTGAAATTCTTCTTAGGTCTTCAAATTTGTCAACAGCGCAATGGCATATTCATATCTCAGGAGAAATACCTCAAGGATGTACTGAGGAAATTCAGCATGCAAGATTGCAAAGGGGTCAAAATTCCAATGCCCACAAATGGCCATCTATGCACTGATGAAAATGGTATTGACTTCGATCAAAAGGTATACGGCTCCATGATTGGCTCTTTATTGTATTTATGTGCATCTAGGCCAGACATTATGCTTAGTGTTTGCATGTGTGCCCGATTTCAAGCTACACCGAAGGAATCACACCATAAGTCTGTGAAGCATATTCTTCGATATCTAGCTCACACACCAACACTTGGGTTATGGTACCCCAAGGGCTCGGCTTTTGATCTCATTGGATATTCAGACTCTGACTATGCTGGTGATCGTGTGGACCGCAAGTCAACATCTGGCACATGCCATTTCCTCGGACGATCTTTGGTCTGCTGGTCCTTGAAGAAACAGAACTGCGTATCACTGTCTACTGCTGAAGCTGAGTACATTGCTGCTGGTTCTTGCTGTGCTCAATTGCCGTGGATGAAGCAAACTCTCAAGGACTACGGCGTCAATGTGAAGAATGTGCCTCTCTACTGTGACAATGAGAGTGCAATCAAGATTGCTCACAACCCAGTTCAGCACTCGAAGACAAAGCACATTCAGATTCGTCATCATTTTCTTCGTGATCATGTGTTGAAGGGCGACATTTCTATTGAGCATGTGAAGACTGAAGAACAGCTAGCCGATATGTTCACAAAGTCCTTGGATGAGAAGAGATTTAGCAGGTTGCGGTGTGAGCTAAATATCTTAGAATCTTCGAATGTTCTCTAAAAAGAACACTCATCCTAACACTTATGCAAAATTCATGACTTAGATGTGCAACACATGAAGTAAAGTTTTTCTTCGATCAATGAAGAATAACGTTCTAAGTGTGAAGAAATTAACAAAAAATTGATTCTCAGAGCCCTACGACAATTGTACGCGGTGTCTGAAATCATCATTCTTATACGGTGGGTCACGCCACCACCAAAAGTTGAAAATCTTCAATTTGAGTTTTTCCTCAGTTTTGAAATTTCTCAGTTGTTCATTTTCTTCAACTTTGCATTGTCTTCACTGTTTCCGTCGTTTTTCTTCATTGGCTATATATATATATATATGTGAGTTTATGTCCTCAACAACATTCACTTATTGCTATTTTTGCAAGTTGCTTTTTCTGCTAAGTGAATGTGATCGGACCCTTCCCCCTCTATGCTAAACTCAACCCAATCTATTCACAAATTCTTCAGGTGCGTTCTATTTGAAACTCGTTAAAAATCTTCACTGTGTCCTTGTCAGCTGAAGAATTTGCGAATGGAACTTTAACTTATCTTATCTAAATTTTTGGCTTTGCCGCTCAAACCGTTCCACATTCCACGATAACACTTATCTATTCACCCACGATCTCACACGATCGCCACCTCTCAGTACGTGGGTGACACATGCCAAGCGAATGAGAAGGGTCAGGGGCACGCTCGTCTAATTTCTTCGGGCGAACAGTTTTTCACCGTGGCTATATATAACCCTCCCTTTCCTCACTTCAATTTTACCCCGCTCGATCTCATTCCAGCTCGAGCTTCTCAAACCCTAGCGCCGCTGCTACTTCATCATCGCCGGTGAGGAAGAGCTTCACTGTCTCGACCTCGTCGCCGTCGTACTCGCCTCGGCTGCGGATTTCTTCACTCTGCCGCCTCCGTAGCTGTCTTCCTCTGCCGACTTAGGGCGTGGAAGATCTGAACTGACGAACTTCACATCTACACTTCCCAGTTCGTCGTGTTCATTGTCCAGGGTAATTAAAAGTTACTTTTACTGCCCTCTTTGATTCAAATGATTTCTACAAAATCTTCAAAGGTGTTTTTCTTCAAATCCTCACACACTAAAACACCTCACATGTCATCTGTTCTTGATTCGTTTCTCTAAGCAATATTTTTCTTCATGATTCCTCAATTGTGTGGATTTCTGATCTGTACAACTCTGGAACCTAAGACAAAGAATGCTTAGTAAAATTCTTCAAGACTCGTCTGGTCAAATTCCTCAAACTTGTTCTTTTTGAAAAACCTTCTAGGAACGCATATGACCTCTCCAAATTCCTCGCAACTATACTATGTTCACAGGTACTCATGTCCGCTGCTGAATCACTAGGTTCTCATCAACTTAACTCATTTGCAGCGTTCCTCGAAGAAAAGTTGCATACCTCTTCAGAGAATTCAGTTGTTCATATTCCTCAGCTAAAGAAAATGGCTGATGGAAAGAAGCCACAGAAGGGAGGAAAGAGGCCTGAAATCAATACTGCTTTTGAGATCCCTGATAAAATATACAAGGATTACTGCACTCCTGATGAGGCCAAGTTTGGCAAGGAGGACAAAAATAATTGCAAGGTGCGCATTCAAAGAATAGAGAGGAGATGGGCAAGGGAGTGGAGGGAGTACAGATATGTTACTCCCAAATATATGAAGAAATTCGCTCTAAATCCTCCATGCCCAAGACCTCCGTTGGCACCTGGCCAAGCAGCAGATCCTACCAGCCTCAAGCGCGGTGAGGATTATCTTGATGAATGGGCCAAGCACCAGGCCAAATTGGCCAGGCAAGCAAGAGAAGCAGTGAGGAAATTTAACGAAGACTCTGCTGCTGCTGCTGCCACTGCTGAGGCCTCTGCAAGCAAGCCGAGGAAGGCCATGTCAAAGAAGCCTACTCATAAGCCAAGTGCTTCACCCTCAAAGCCCTCACGGCCAAGTTCCTCATCAATGCACTCACGGCCAGATTCTTCAAAGCCTCACGGCCAACTCCTCAATCTGCTCCCGCTCCTCCAAAGTCCTGAGCTCCTCAGCTCTTCCGCCAAAGTCCTCAGCTGCTCCGTCAAAATCCTCAGCACCTGTGCATCTCGCCACGTGCCAAAGGACAACAGGCATCTCTATTCCCTCGGGAGCTTCTGCTAGTTCCTCAGCTGCACCAAATTCTTCAACTGGTCCCTCTCTACTGAAGACAAAGGCCACTGTTGGACGTGGCTCTCGCCCAAGTCCTCACAAGAAGCAGGTCGCCTTCCAAGTACCGTCTGATGAAGAAGAAGCTGATGATGAGGAACTTGCCGAAATCATTAGAGACAGGCAGGTCAAGGCCGCTAGAGCCAAAGGCGGCAATGTGCCATTGCTTCTGGATCCGAAGCTAATCCTAGACTTCATCGACCTATGGCACAAGGATCCCAACACACCTTTGCCGGAGATGAACCTCACTCCTGGTCAAAGTCATGTTTTGACTGCCTTCATTGAAGAAGTGTGACAACCAAGTTTTCATTTGGATTTTTCAGAAGATTTTATTGGACTTGAGGGGAGTGATTTAAAATTTTTCTTCAAAAAGAACTCTCCCTCTCATATATTTTTCTCTATGGCAAAAGTTTTGTTTGGATTCACCCATGATCTACCTTTGGTCTTGGACGTTCTTGCTTTTCATTTGGACTCAAGACAAAATGTTTTCCATTTGGGAAAATAACTTTTGAAAATCTTTTTGAATTTTGCACTATGGCTTATGGAAAGTCCTTTGCCACTTTCAACAATTCCTTCTTACCATGGCATTAGTGCAAATCCTCTCTCCTAACCACACCCTCACCTTTGGATCATGATTTGCATCAAATCCAGCAAGTTGAACCTCCCCATGTGATTATTTCCATTCAAATTCTATTCAAATAAATTTCTGCCTTCTTTTCTAGCACTTGGAGATTTACAAAGGAACTCCACTTTCTGTCTTGATTTTTTCCACCAAACCTTTTTTCCCCTCCCAGTCCTTTGAACCCTCAACCTAGAACCATGAAGATCCACTGGTCTTCAGTTCAAAATTTTCAAACTACACCTGCTGCAAGTTTGGACCAGATTTGTCAAATTTGGTGAAATTCATTCAAAACCTTCTCCAAAAATTCAAGTAAAATCAGGCAGCCTCTGGGTGCATTGAGTGGTCATCTCACCAAGTTACAACTCCAGAAAAATTTATCTCATAGCCAAAACCTTCTGTCGAACACCTGCAATGCACTTTCTTTGTCAAAGTTCAGAAAGTTCAGAGATTCAGTCAGTGGCTGCTGTCGTTTTCTTCAGAGGAGGACGTCGATCTCGCCAGTGCCACCGCGTCGCCTTGCTCCTTGTCCCCGCCCCCTTGTTCATGCACCGCACGAACGCCTGGCGCCTTGCGGGCGTCGGCGACGAGCAGAAGAAGGTGGGCCGCCCCGTGACCGACGCCGGCGGCGGCTTTGCGGACGCCAGCGGGAGACACGGCGCCGACGACGCCACCTAGCGCCGCCCAAACCACCGGAGCCCGCCGCGTGGCCTTCCACTCCCCCGAATGCGCTGCCGCTCTCGTCGTGAACCGCAGGGCACGGAGCACGCTCTCTGCCGCCGTTGAGCCCGTGCAGTCACCTCACTGTGGACCGACGCCATTACGCCAAGACCGACCCCGTTTAGCTGCAAAACGAATCCAGTAACCACCACTGATGCTGCCCGGCCGCTCAAACCCCCTGCCAATCCACTGCTCCGCCGTAATCGCTCGCCGGAGATTCTCCGTTCACGGCCACCCCGTCGATCTGCCTATAAATAGAGGCCCCGAGCTTCAACTCGAGCACCCTCCAGCACTGCACTCCCCCTAGAGCACGCCTAGCCACTGGAAGGGCCCCGAGGAGGTCTCCTTCCTCGACTCCGGCTGCCGCGACCCGCCACGGGATCCAGCCCCATTCGCCCCGTGTGTGCTCCTCCGCCTCCATTCTCTTGCAAGTAGCTTCACCTTGCATCCCTCTTTCTGACCCGCACTTCAATTTGAAGCTTGCAGCCCTCCACCGGAGTTCCCCATCCTCACCCGAGCCGCCGTCCGCCGGAGAAAGTGTGGCCGTCGACGTGGTGCTCCCCGTTGGACGAGTCCACCACCCACCGACGCGGAAGAGGACGCTGAAGCTCTTGGTACCCTCCGTTCCTCCTAACTCGCCGTGGTTCGACGCCGGCGTCCACCGCAGTCTTCGGGCGCCGGCGAGCTTTTCAAACCTGACATGTGGACCCCGCGTGTCTGCCTCTGTTCTTTTATTCGCGAACCGTTTTCTGTTGGCGCCTTCGGGAAGAATACGTTTTCTCCTTTGCGCTTGCGCTTTCCCAACCGAAGCGTTTTCTGTTTTCTCAGTTAAAACCCTGGAACTTTTCTGTTTCATTACAGATAAGTCCCTGGACAGAAACCTTTATAACTTTTTAATAAAAAGGTATTTTTGAGTGATTCTTTTTCTGACAATCTTCAAATTTTGTCTAGTTTTTTATGGGATTTATTTGAAAAATATTTGGAAAAGTTTCTGTGCATGTGTTGGTTTTCACGTTAGTATCCGTTTCGTGATTGCCGTAGGTTCCGGGAGAGGAGACGGAGCCGCGAACTTCGCCGAGCTAGACTCCGACTTGTCCAAACCAGGCAAGCATGTTCTAAACATAAGATATGATAGATGTTTTACATGTTCACGTGAAAGTTTGTGCGTGGTATATGAGTGTCGGTAAATACCCCATTGCTTGTAAGGCAACTATCCGGTTGTCCCAAAGTCAGGATGATCTCTGATGAGAGATGGCCTAATCATGTGGTGACATGAAGGGCAGCAAGGTGGTATTGTTGTAGCATGCCAGCCTTGCGTCATCCGGCTTTCTACGACATTAACATGGTTGGAGCCACGTTATCGTTCTCTTTCCGCATGTTCCAAAGTTGCGATGGTCTCTGATGAGAGATGGCCTAATCATGTGGTGACATGAAGGGCAGCAAGGTGGTACTGTTGTAGCATGCCAGCCTTGCGTCATCCGACTTTTCCGACGTTAACATGGTTGGAGCCGTGTTACCGTTCTTTCCCCTTCCATGCTACCACATGTCTCATTGCCAGGATGCGGTTTAGTAAGTTGGTAACCTCTTTCCGTGTACACACCAAACAGAGAGGCCGGGATGATGGTACCTTGGCCCAGGATTAAAGCCAGTCATCCGGTCAGGGAGCATGGGTGTTTCCGGTTGGGACCGAGAGGGGGGGCACCCCCTTAGAGCGCGCGTATATAAATTTTATCCCATGCTACGCGAGGTTGTAGCCTCCCCGTCTCAAGGTTTTTCTTGAACGTCGCCGAGGGTGATCCCTGGCTTCGGATGGTTGAATTGGGTGTGTACTGGTTAGACGTGTTTCTTCCAAAACACCGTAGACGGAACTAGTCCCTGTGACTACCGAAATCCGTTGGCTGTGGTTAAGTACAAACTCTCCAGAGTCAATTCTTTCCATATCATCGTATCCAGGATCAATTAATGTAAACATTATATCCATATCTATCCGTGTGAAAAACTTGTCCCCGGTGAACAAGCTCAGTGGTAAATTCAGATTTATTGTTATTCCTGTGGATGGACTAACTTTATATTTGTCTCATGCTTGTGATAATTTATGTTCCCGAACTATTGTATTAATGAGTTGTGATATAAGCCCTTTATGAGACGTCGCGCAGACGTCCGACTGTGGCGTGTTCTTGTTTCTTACTTTAAATATAAGCACTTTATGTGATGTCGCTCAGACGTCCGACTGCGGCATGCACTGTCTTTATTTTCTGTTATAAGCCCTTTATGTGGTGTCGCCCCGACGCCCGACTGTGGCATTATTATTCGGCATTTTCCCCTCGAGGAGTCTTTCAGACACTCGTTTGGCACCCGCATTATTATTCTGCATTTTCCTCTCGAGGAGTCTTTCAGACACTCGTTTGGCACCCGCATTATTATTCCGCATTTTCCGCTCGAGGAGTCTTTCAGACACTCGTTTGGCACCTGTATTATTATTCCGCATTTTCCGCTCGAGGAGTCCTTCAGACACTTGTTTGGCACCAGTATTACTATTCTGCATTTTCCGCTCGAGGCGTCATTCAGACCCTCGCTTGGCACCCAGTATTTATCATCTCTATGTCTGATCGCACTGGTTAACTTGTTCATATATTTCATGTTTGCATTTGTTATACCTTATGTCCGAACTGTCTTGGGAGTACTTTCATAGTACTCACCTGGCTTGTTGATTGGGCCAGATGTTGACGAAGGCGATCTCTTGGATGAAGAGTTTGATAGCGCGTCCGATGCCTAGAGGAGTCCCAGTCAGTCCTGCGCGATCCCGGATATTGGTCACTTGTATTGTATACGCTTCCGCCACCCGCAATAAGTCTCCTCGAGCCTCACTCCGACGCTCGATGAGTTGTAGCCTTCTGGAATCATATCACTCGCTTCGCGATGATATTTCCACCACCGTTATTATCGTGAGTTAGTAGTTGCCACCCTATCCGCCTTATTGTTTTAGCGGCGTGCTTGTAATAAATTGTTGGGCAGCCTCTGCTCAACCTTGTATTGTATTTAGTACTCCTCGTATTTTTCTTCTGTGATCAAGATACTGTCTACCAGTGAGAAGGAATTCTTCCTCGCTGGTCCGTATAAGGGATTGGTCTCTCAATAATTATTTTATTGAAAAACCGGTCGTGACAAGCTTGGTACCAGAGCCAGGCTGACTGTAGGAAGCCACCAGGTGTGAGCGCTAATCGGTCATTAGCGTTTTTGCGCTTTTTCAGCATTTTTTTGCAATTTTAGCTATTTTCTGTTGGTCATCATAAATTTTTGACATGACTACTCAGAATTTTTGCCTACTTTTATAGATGGCTGGCAGCAACTGTGAGAATTGAGTGTTCACCAACGTGCCCGAGGGGTTTGTCAAGCTCCTCGTCTCCATCACCAAGCTCGCGATCGGGCCAGCAGCTCGCCCGGAGTTCACACTCTATCAGCACAAGCTCAGTGACGACGTGTCTATGCACCAAGCTGTGGTGCAGTTCAAGGGAGGACGTTCTGCTGCACGCCATTTCCGTTTTGTGGGAAGGGCCATGCCTACAGAGAGGCATGCCATGCAGATGGCTGCCCGTGAGGCGATAGCTCGCCTTCGGGACATCCTTCCTACGATGAAGACTCGTCGCTACCGCTACCTCCCATGCCATGTGCCATACACCAGCCACTATGCGTTCGCCTGCCATCGGGGAGAACGAGATGAAGCCATCAAGATGGTTGTGGAGTATCTCAAGGCGCTGGAGGAGTCTTTCAACAACCTCGTAGATGATCTTGTGGCTGCCCGCATGGACTTAGTCCGGGGCGGTCTTGCCAGCAGGAAGGAACTTCTCCACACGGTGCCGCCTCTGACGTTCGTCTCATCTTCAGCCTCGTATGCACCGGCCATTTTGGCCACTGCTCGCCGTCTGCCTACCACTGAGGAGTTCGACCGAGTCATCGCTCCTACTCCAGTCAGAGCCGCACCGCCTACCGCACGCACTCTACCACCAGTCGCCCCCGCACCATCACCACAGCGAAGCGTCACACACCAGGAGCCAGCTAGAGAGGAGGAGGTTGACTCTCCTGGACCGCTGAGCCTTGCCATCGGCAAGGGGAAGGAGATCTTCGCCATCTCCGGCTGAGAGCACCGAGTAGCCGCGTGTTATGCCTGCCTGTATGACGTGTTGTTTTATCTGTACGCTAGTTTGTTTTGGTGTGTTTGCTGCCTTCCGGAGTAGTACGCTAGTTTTTAATAACATGTCAGGATTGTGTACGCGCATCCTGAATGCTGTATCCTGTGTTTGCTTTTCGCATGTAAGTTTTATGTTAAGTACTTCTCCATGATAAATCATTTGTGTTCCTTGGAAAACCTTGAAGCCTTTTTTATTATTGCCTTTGCAAGATTTTTTCTTGTGCTACACAGTATTTCTCATGGGTTTTGCAAATAATACCCCCAGACTGGAAAATGTCTCGCCCGTGGACTCGCTCCATGCCCAATCAGCCAGAAGAGGTTTACGGGACACAGACCAGCAACAATTTCACTCAGGGTCAGTCCAGCCAACAAGACAGCGAAGCAGCACTGTCTCAAGTATGTCGTCTCTTCGAGCAAAGCCAGCAACAGCACCAAGAGATGATGAACCATGTCATCAACATGGGAAACCACCGTGAACCCTATCAACCCCATTCCAAGTTATCTCAGTTACAGAAGACTCGCCCCTCAACCTTTGCTCACACCGACAGACCGCTAGAAGCCGATGATTGGCTTCGTGAGATTGAAAGGAAACTGATTATTGCTCAGTGCTCAGATCATGAGAAGGTGCTTTATGCACCACACTACCTTACTGGAGCAGCCGCAGCATGGTGGGAAAACTTCCTACACATGCATCCCAGGGAACACAATATCACCTGGGAGGAATTCAAGGAAGGCTTCCGTGGGGCACACATCCCCAGGAGCATCCTGAAGATCAAGAAGAGAGAGTTTGATGACCTGAAGCAAAGAGGCATGTCCATCACAGAATACAACGGCCAGTTTACCCAACTGTCTCGTTATGCCTACGATGAGCACATGACAGAAAGTAAGAAGATGGAGAAATTCCTGGACGGCCTGGCACCAGCATTAAGATGCCAACTGATCGTGCACACCTTTCCGGATTTTAAGACGCTGGTGGACAAGGCCATCACCCTAGAGAATGAGCGCCGTAGTCTGGAAGATATCCGCAAGCGGAAGAGGGACAAGACGACTCTTGCCCGCAGCAACCGAGGCAAGACTGAGGTCCCAAGGACAGACACAAGGAGACCCACGACTACTGAGCCAAGGCCCGTCGGACAATTTCATGCCAGGGAAAAGGAGTTCACATACCGTCCAGGGGTCACCTGCTATGCATGTGGTCAACAAGGGCATTATGCTAAATAGTGCCCGAAGCCAAGAGACTCGGCACCCAAGCCGAACAATGGTGGAAACAATCCAGCCCCCAAGCGCAACAACTTCAACCCCAGCAACAACCACAGGAAGGTTCACCTGAACCATGTGACCAGGGAAGAAGCACAGAATGCCCCAGATATCGTGCTCGGTACGTTCCCTGTCAACACAGTACCTGCCACGGTTTTGTTTGATTCTGGAGCTTCCCATTCGTTCATTTCGAAAAGTTCTGTTTGGCAACATGGTTTTCCGATACTCCCCTTGGTAAAATCGATGATCATCAAGTCCCCCGGAAATAAGCAAATCGCTCAAGGTTGCTGCCAAGGAGTGGTCATTGAGTTCGAAGGACTACAATTCCACGCGAATCTCATTGTGTTGGAAAGTAAAGGACTGGATGTCATTTTAGGGATGGCCGGATATTACAGGAGATTTATTGAAGGATTCTCCACCGTGGCCAACCCTATGACACAGTTACTCAAGAAGGACAAGAAATTCGTATGGACGGAAGCATGTGAGCAGAGCTTCCAAGAACTCAAGAAGAAGCTGACAACCGCACCAGTCTTAACCGTGCCAGACATACACAAGAGCTTTGAAGTGTATTGTGACGCGTCCCGAAAAGGCCTCGGATGCGTACTAATGCAGGATGGCAAAGTTGTCGCATATGCCTCGAGGCAGCTGCGAAAACATGAGGAAAACTACCCAACACATGACTTGGAATTAGCAGCAGTTATCCATGCACTCAAGGAGTGGAGGCACTTTCTGTTGGGAAATCGCTGTGAAATATATACGGACCATAAGAGCCTCAAATATATTTTCACACAGCCAGAGCTGAACCTACGCCAATGACGCTGGTTGGAACTGGTCAAGGACTATGACGTCGGTATTCACTACCATCCAGGGAAAGCTAATGTAGTGGCCGATGCCCTTAGTCGAAACCCCAGCCCGGACAGTGACGGTCAGCAAAATTTGAGGCCTGAGTTTCAGCGAGAGTTCACTAGGCTCAACATGATGTTAGTCTCTGAGGGCACCGTATCGAACCTGGAGATACAACCCACCCTGGTGGAACAAATCAAGAAGGCCCAGCAGGGACATCCCAGCATCGAAGGCATAAAGAAGAAAATGAACGTTAGTAAGACTTCAGAGTTTGTCACAGACAGTGAAGGAACATTATGGTACCGAGACAGACTTTGCGTACCTAACATTGAGGAACTCAAGCAACAGATCTTGACGGAAAGCCACACCGCCCCATACTCGATCCATCCTGGAGGAACCAAAATGTACAAGGACATCCAGGAAAGATTTTGGTGGCACGGTATGAAAAGAGATATAGCCACATTCATTGCTTGTTGCGATTCATGTCAGCGCATCAAGGCCGAGCACCAAAAGCCAACATGGCTACTCCAGCCTAACAGGATACCGGAGTGGAAATGGGATGAAATAGGAATGGACTTCATTGTCGGATTACCCCGATCACAACGCGGAAATGACGCCATATGGGTCATCACAGACCGACTAGCCAAGGTTGCTCATTTCATTCCCGTGAAGACTACCTACTCCACACAAAGACTGGCAAAACTTTATCTCTCCCGTATAGTTTGCTTGCACGGAGTCCCAAAGACTATAATATCAGACCGAGGCACCCAATTCGTCTCCAAATTTTGGGATCACCAACAACAAGCTCTGGGCACGCAACTAGCTTTCAGTACAGCATACCACCCTCAGACTGATGGGCAGACAGAACGTGTAAACCAAATCCTAGAGGATATGCTAAGAGCCTGTGTACTCACCTATGGGTCCAGTTGGGAAGAGAGTTTGCCATATGCCGAATTTGCTTACAACAACAGTTACCAAACCAGCTTGCAAATGGCACCCTTTGAAGCGTTGTACGGACGAAGGTGTCGTACCCCATTGAATTGGTCAGAAACAGGTGATAGCCGTATCTTCGGCCCAGATATGCTTAAAGAGGCCGAGGAGAAAGTTAAACAAATCAGGGACAGACTCAAGACAGCACAGAGCCGACAAAAGAGCTACTATGATCAGAAACATCGTGAGGTCAGCTTTGAACCTGGTGATTCTGTATACCTCCGAGTATCTCCTATGAGGGGTCTGCAACGGTTCAAAATTAAGGGGAAGCTAGCCCCAAGATTTATTGGACCATTTTGTGTAAAGGCACGAAGAGGCACGGTGGCCTACCAACTAGACCTACCCAAGCAGCTGTCAGACGTCCATGACGTATTCCACGTCTCGCAGTTGAGGAAATGCGTGAGTAACCCAGAGAAACAGGTACCTCATGAGGACATTGATATGCAACCAGATCTCACCTACAGATAAAGACCAGTAAAGATTTTAGAAGAGTCTGAACGAAGGACCCGTCAGAAAACGACAAGGTTTTTCAGGGTTCAGTGGAGCAACCACACTGAGGATGAAGCCACATGGGAAAGGGAAGAATTCCTCCGAGCAGAGTATCCATATCTATTTGAGGATCAGCAGAAATCTTGAGGACGAGATTTTTCCTAAGGGGGTAGGTGTTGTGACACCCAAGTTTTCATTTGGATTTTTCAAAAGATTTTATTGGACTTGAGGGGAGTGATTTAAAAATTTTCTTCAAAAAGAACTCTCCCTCTCATATATTTTTCTCTATGGCAAAAGTTTTGTTTGGATTCACCCATGATCTGCCTTTGGTCTTGGAAGTTCTTGCTTTTCATTTGGACTCAAGACAAAATGTTTTTCATTTGGGAAAATAACTTTTGAAAATCTTTTTGAATTTTGCACTATGGCTTATGGAAAGTCCTTTGCCACTTTCAACAATTCCTTCTTACCATGGCATTAGTGCAAATCCTCTCTCCTAACCACACCCTCACCTTTGGATCATGATTTGCATCGAATCAGCAAGTTGAACCTCCCCATGTGATTATTTCCATTCAAATTCTATTCAAATAAATTTCTGCCTTCTTTTCTAGCACTTGGAGATTTACAAAGGAACTCCACTTTCTGTCTTCATTTTTGCCACCAAACCTTTTTCCCCTCCCAGTCCTTTGAACCCTCAACCTAGAACCATGAAGATCCACTGGTCTTCAGTTCAAAATTTTCAAACTACACCTGCTGCAAGTTTGGACCAGATTTGTCAAATTTGGTGAAATTCATTCAAAACCTTCTCCAAAAATTCCAAGTCAAATCAGGCAGCCTCTGGGTGCATTGAGTGGTCATCTCACCAAGTTACAGCTGCAGAAAAATTTATCTCATAGCCAAAACCTTCTGTCGAACACCTGCAATGCACTGTCTTTGTCAAAGTTCAGAAAGTTCAGAGATTCAGTCAGTGGCTGCTGTCGTTTTCTTCAGAGGAGGACGTCGATCTCGCCAGTGCCACCGCCTCGCCTTGCTCCTCGTGCCCGCCCCCTTGTTCCTGCACCGCACGAACGCCTGGCGCCTTGCGGGCGTCGGCGACGAGCAGCAGAAGGTGCGCCGCCCCGTGACCGACGCCGGCGGCGGCTTTGCGGACGCCAGCGGGAGACACGGCGCCGACGACGCCACCCAGCGCCGCCCAAACCACCGAAGTCCGCCGCGTGGCCTTCCACTCCCCCGAATGCGCTGCCGCTCTCGTCGTGAACCGCAGGGCGCGGAGCGCGCTCTCTGCCGCCGTTGAGCCCGTGTAGTCACCTCACCGTGGACCGATGCCATTACGCCAAGACCGACCCCGTTTAGCTGCAAAACGAATCCAGTAACCACCACTGATGCTGCCCGGCCGCTCAAACCCCCTGCCAATCCACTGCTCTGCCGTAATCGCTCGCCGGAGATTCTCCGTTCACGGCCACCCCGTCGATCTGCCTATAAATAGAGGCCCCGAGCTTCAACTCGAGCACCCTCCAGCACTGCACTCCCCCTAGAGCACGCCTAGCCACTGGAAGGGCCCCGAGGAGGTCTCCTTCCTCGACTCCGGCCGCCGCGACCCGCCACAGGATCCAGCCCGATTCGCCCCCGTGTGTGCTCCTCCGCCTCCATTCTCTTGCCAGTAGCTTCACCTTGCATCCTTCTTTCTGACCCGCACTTCAATTTGAAGCTTGCAGCCCTCCACCGGAGTTCCCCATCCTCACCCGAGCCACCGTCCGCCGGAGAAAGTGTCGCCGTCGACGTGGTGCTCCCCGTTGGACGAGTCCACCACCCACCGACGCGGAAGAGGACGCTGAAGCTCTTGGTACCCTCCGTTCCTCCTAACTCGATGTGGTTCGACGCCGGCGTCCACCGCAGTCATCTGGCGCCGGCGAGCTTTTCAAACCTGACATGTGGACCCCGCGTGTCAGCCTCTGTTCTTTTATTCGCGAACTGTTTTCTGTTGGCGCCTTCGGGCAGAATACGTTTTCTTCTTTGCGCTTGCGCATTCCCAACCGAAGCGTTTTCTGTTTTCTCAGTTAAAACCCTGGAACTTTTCTGTTTCATTACAGATAAGTCCCTGGACAGAAACCTTTATAACTTTTTAATAAAAAGGTATTTTTGAGTGATTCTTTTTCTGACAATCTTCAAATTTTGTCTAGTTTTTGATGGGATTTATTTGAAAAATATTTGGAAAAGTTTCTGTGCATGTGTTGGTTTTCACGTTAGTATCCGTTTCGTGATTGCCGTAGGTTCCGGGAGAGGAGACGGAGCCGCGAACTTCGCCGAGCTAGACTCCGACTTCTCCGAACCAGGCAAGCATGTTCTGAACATTTCATATGACAGATGTTTTACATGTTCACGTGAAAGTTTGTGCGTGGCATATGAGTGTCGGTAAATACCCCGTTGCTTGTAAGGCAACTATCCGGTTGTCCCAAAGTCAGGATGATCTCTGATGAGAGATGGCCTAATCATGTGGTGACATGAAGGGCAGCAAGGTGGTATTGTTGTAGCATGCTAGCCTTGCGTCATCCGGCTTTCTCCGACGTTAACATGGTTGGAGCCACGTTATCGTTCTCTTTCCGCATGTTCCAAAGTTGCAATGGTCTCTGATGAGAGATGGCCTAATCATGTGGTGACTTGAAGGGCAGCAAGGTGGTACTGTTGTAGCATGCCAGCCTTGCGTCATCCGACTTTTCCGATGTTAACATAGTTGGAGCCGTGTTACCGTTCATTCCCCTTCCGTGCTACCACATGTCTCATTGCCAGGATGCGGTTTAGTAAGTTGGTAACCTCTTTCCATGTACACACCAAACAGAGAGGCCGGGATGATGGTACCTTGGCCCAGGATTAAAGCCAGTCATCCGGTCAGGGAGCATGGGTGTTTCCGGTTGGGACCGAGAGGGGGGGCACCCCCTTAGAGCGCGCGTATATAAATTTGATCCCATGCTACGCGAGTTTGTAGCCTCCCTGTCTCAAGGTTTTTCTTGAACGTCGCCGAGGGTGATCCCTGGCTTCGGATGGTTGAATTGGGTGTGTACTGGTTAGACGTGTTTCTTCCAAAACACCGTAGACGGAACTAGTCCCTGTGACTACCGAAATCCGTTGGCTGTGGTTAAGTACAAACTCTCCAGAGTCAATTCTTTCCATATCATCGTATCCAGGATCAATTAATGTAAACATTATATCCATATCTATCCGTGTGAAAAACTTGTCCCCGGTGAACAAGCTCAGTGGTAAATTCAGATTTATTGTTATTCCTGTGGATGGACTAACTTTATATTTGTCTCATGCTTGTGATAATTTATGTTCCCGAACTATTGTATTAATGAGTTGTGATATAAGCCCTTTATGAGACGTCGCGCAGACGTCCGACTGTGGCGTGTTCTTGTTCCTTACTTTAAATATAAGACCTTTATGTGATGTCGCTCAGACGTCCGACTGCAGCATGCACTGTCTTTATTTTCTGTTATAAGCCCTTTATGTGGTGTCGCCCCGACGCCCGACTGTGGCATTATTATTCGGCATTTTCCCCTCGAGGAGTCTTTCAGACACTCGTTTGGCACCCGCATTATTATTCTGCATTTTCCTCTCGAGGAGTCTTTCAGACACTCGTTTGGCACCCGCATTATTATTCCGCATTTTCCGCTCGAGGAGTCTTTCAGACACTCGTTTGGCACCTGTATTATTATTCCGCATTTTCCGCTCGAGGAGTCCTTTAGACACTCGTTTTCCACCAGTATTACTATTCTGTATTTTCCGCTCGAGGCGTCATTCAGACCCTCGCTTGGCACCCAGTATTTATCATCTCTATGTCTGATCGCACTGGTTAACTTGTTCATATGTTTCATGTTTGCATTCGTTATACCTTATGTCCGAACTGTCTTGCGAGTACTTTCATACTACTCACCTGGCTTGTTGATTTTGCCAGATGTTGACGAAGGCGATCTCTTGGATGAAGAGTTTGATAGCGCGTCCGATGCCTAGAGGAGTCCTAGTCAGTCCTGCGCGATCCCGGATATTGGTCACTTGTATTGTATACGCTTCCGCCACCCGCAATAAGTCTCCTCGAGCCTCACTCCGACGCTCGATGAGTTGTAGCCTTCTGGAATCATATCACTCGCTTCGCGATGATATTTCCACCACCGTTATTATCGTGAGTTAGTAGATGCCACCCTATCCGCCGTATTGTTTTAGCGGTGTGCTTGTAATAAATTGTTGGGCAGCCTCTGCTCAACCTTGTATTGTATTTAGTACTCCTGGTATTTTTCTTCTGTGACCAAGATATTGTCTACCAGTGAGAAGGAATTCTTCCTCGATGGTCCGTATAAGGGATTGGTCTCTCAATAATTATTTTATTGAAAAACCGGTCGTGACAAGAAGAGAAATGGAAATTTGAACAAGGAAGAAAAGTGAAGAAAGCGCAGTACAAGAAACGACGCTTTCTGAAGCAAAATGTTCTGAAGCTTTCCCCTGAAGAACTCATTGCCTTGCAAGCTAAGATCAAGCAACTGAGTGATGAATTTGATTGCTACTATGCTGACTGGCTTGGAGCCAAAGTCAGGTTTGTGACATTGACTGAAAAGTTCACTTCCAATGTTGCAGCCCCAATGCAACAAGAAAATCCTTAGGCTGAAGCATCTGCTCAGCCGACAGAAGAAAATGCCAGCACCGCTGATGACATTCAGGCTGCTGAAGAAACTCAAAGTACCATGGCAACCACTAGTGTTGCGCCTGAAGAAAATGTCAGGACAGCTGAAGCTTCAATGGCTGTGCCTAAAGAAAATGAAGGAGTCAGGGCAACTGCATCAGTTGTGCCTGAAGAATAGGAACCAAATTCCTCTGCTCCTCCTGCGCCTACACCAACTTCAATCCTTCCATCTGCATCAGATGTGAAGAAGACCAAGGCTGCAGAACGTGCAACGGTGAAGAAAAGGAAGGCATCAACTTCGTCAGATTCTTAAGCTGCGAAGAAGATGAAGCCACTGACTAGCTCATTCGACAACCCAATTGATGCCGTTCCTATCACAACCATGCCATCAAAGGACCTTGTTCCTTTTGATGAAGAATATGTGATTCCTAGTGAATCTGATGATGATATTCCTTCTGCTGCTTCATCAGAGCAGTTGGATGAAGAAATTGAAGCGGATGCTATCCCTTCAACCCCAAGAGTCTCATCGCCCATGCCTCAGTTCACTGCTGAAGAGGCTGGCGTTGAAGAACAAGAAGAAGATGAAGATGTGGACATTGAGTGTACAACACCAGTGCTGAATGATGACTTTTGGGAAAGTCAGCACCCCAACTCTCCTTTGTTCACACCACTTCAACAAATTCCACAGTCCCCTATCAACACTGAAGTACAAATGGGATCCAAAGAACCTCGTGCAACTCCTTCTGTACATGAAGAGATTCCAGCCACTAGTGCTGAAGAAAATGTAAATGAAGAATTGAAGACCCAGGCTGCCACTTAAGAAGAAGCTAAAATTCCTCAGCCTGTGGAAAATGAGATTGCGATTCCTGTGGTAGTGATGCAATTGACTGATACTCCTCAGCCCAAGCCAAAGGATCCATTCTCAAAGAAGCAAAAATTCAAGGCTGATGACTTCTTCGGCGAGCAAGTGTTCTTCACTGATTATAATCCTTATGACTCTGCTCGTCTTAGAAGGAAGCGCTTCTGGACTGCCAGCCAGGCCAACTTCTATTCTTCACTGCTCTTCAACAAGGATAAAGTCTTCGACCACGAGCACATTCCTCATGTGGACATGGAATCACTATCGTGCTTCTCACCTGCCCTCAGTGTGCTTCATGACGCAGGCCTCCTCAACTTTTGTTCTGACATTGTTGATTGGAATGAAGAGCTTATTCTTCAGTTCTACGCAACACATCATATCACAGGCGACGCTGACGACATCAATACTTGGGTGTTGGACTGGATGACCGAAAACACTCATTATAAGGCACCGGCCTCTGAATTACATCACGCCCTGCCCATCAGTCCACCCCTTGAAGGAGCTCGTTGCCTGTACCAAGAGGCAGAACTCACTGCTCATTACATGCAAGTGCTTATGAAGCCTCTGAAGCCCGGTCAAGCCCCAAGGACCAAATTCATCACGAGGGAATTGCTCTATGTACCAAGAACTGTCTATCGCATTCTGACAAAGACAATGAGTCTGATCAAAGGACACGACTCGTCCAATGAGGAAATTGTTGGCATCATGAAGAATCTGGTATTCAACGTCAAACATGGCATTCCTGTCAACTATCATGATTTCTTCATGATATCTCTGGCAAATGTCGCACTCTCTCCGTTTGAGCTGAAGCCTTATGCTCCTTGGATTATGAGATTCCTGTCATGACCGGTTTTTCAATAAAATAATTATTGAGAAACCAATCCCTGCTACGGACCAGCGAGGAAGAATTCCTTCTCACTGATAGACAATACATTGGTCACAGAAGAAAAATACAAGGAGTACTAAATATAATACAAAGTTGAGCAGAGACTGCCCAACAATTTATTACATGCACGCTGATAAAACAATACGGCGGATAGGGTGGCAAACTTCTAACTCACGATAATAACGGTGGTGGAAATATCATCGCGAAGCGAGTGACATGATTCCAGAAAACTACAACTCATCGAGCGTCGGAGTGAGGCTCGAGAATACTTATTGCGGGTGGCGGAAGCGTAAACGATACAAGTGACCAATATCCGGGATCGCGCAGGACTGACTGGGACTCCTCTAGGCATCGGACGCGCTATCAAACTCTTCATCCAAGAGATCGCCTTCGTCAACATCTGGCCAAATCAACAAGCTAGGTGAGTACTATGAAAGTACTCGCAAGACAGTTCGGACATAAGGTATAACAAATGCAACCATGGAGCACATGAATAAGTTAACCAGTGTGATCAGGCACAGAGATAATAAATACTGGGTGCCAAGCGAGGGTCTGAATGACGCCTCGAGCGGAAACTGCAGAATAGTAATACTGGTGCCAAACGAGTGTCTGAAAGACTCCTCGAGAGGAAAATGCGGAATAATAATACAGGTGCCAAACGAGTGTCTGAAAGACTCCTCGAGCGGAAAATGCGGAATAATAATACAGGTGCCAAACGAGTGTCTGAAAGACTCCTCGAGCGGAAAATGCGGAATAATAATACAGGTGCCAAACGAGTGTCTGAAAGACTCCTCGAGCGGAAAATGCAGAACAATAAT
Organism: Triticum aestivum; assembly: GCF_018294505.1. Taxonomy (NCBI): domain Eukaryota; kingdom Viridiplantae; phylum Streptophyta; class Magnoliopsida; order Poales; family Poaceae; genus Triticum; species Triticum aestivum. The sequence goes on from NC_057796.1 coordinate 360,989,592, forward strand.
GCCACAGTCGGGCGTCGGGGCGACACCACATAAAGGGCTTATAACAGAAAGTAAAGACAGTGCATGCCGCAGTCGGACGTCTGAGCGACATCACATAAAGGGCTTATATCAAAAGTGAGAAACGAGTACACGCCACAGTCGGACGTCTGCGCGACGTCTCATAAAGGGCTTATATTGTAACACAACAATACAATAGTTCGGGAATATAATTTATCACAAGCACGAGACAAATATAATGTTAGTCCATCCACAGGGATAACAATGAAATTGAATTTACCACTTGAGCTTGTTCACCGGGGGCAGGTTTTCACACGGATAGATTTGGATATAAAGTCTACATTACTGATCATGGATACGATGATTTGGAAAGAATTGACTCTGCAGAGTTTGTACTTAACCACAGCCAACGGATTTCAGTAGTCACGGGGACTAGTTCCGTCTACGGTGTTCTGGAAGGAACACGTCTAACCAGTACACACCCAATTTAACCATCCGTAGCCAGGGATCACCCTCGGCAACATTCAAGAAAAACCTTGAGTCGGGGAGGCTACAACCTCGCGTAGCATGGGATCAAATTTCTATACGCGCGCTATAAGGGGGTGCCCCCCCTCTCGGACCCAACCGGAAACACCCATGCCCCCTGACCGAATGACTGGCTTTAATCCTGGGCCAAGGTACCATCATCCCGGCCTCTCTGTTTGGTGTGTACACGGAAAGAGGTACCAACTTACTAAACCGTATCCTGGCAATGAGACATGTGGTAGCATGGAAAGGGGAAGGGACGATAACACGGTCCAACCATGTTAACGTCGAAAAACTCGGATGACACAAGGCTGGCATGCTACAACAGTACCACCTTGCTGCCCTTCATGTCACCACATGACTAGGCCACCTCTCATCAGAGGTCATCGCAACTTTGGAACATGCGGAAAAAGATCGATAACGTGGCTCCAACCACGTTAACGTCGAAGAAAGTCGGATGACGCAAGGCTGGCATGCTACAACAGTACCACCTTGCTGCCCTTCATGTCACTACATGATTGGGCCACCTCTCATCAGAGGTCATCGCAACTTCGGAACAACCGGGTCGTTGCCTTACAAGCAACGAGGTATTTATCGACACTCACATGCCACGCACAAACTTTCACATGAAGATGCAAAACATCTGCCATATCAAATGTTCAAACATGCTTGCCTGGTTCGGAGAAATCGGAGTCTAGCTCGGCGAAGTTTGCGGCTCCGTCCCCTCTCCCGGAACCTATGGCAATCACGAAACGGGGTACTAACGTGAAAACCAACACACACACAGAAACTTTGCCAAATATTTTTCAAATAAATCCCATAAAAAACTAGACAAAATTTGGAGATTGACAGAAAAAGAATCACTCAAAAATACCTTTTCATTAAAAAGTTATAAAGGTTTCTATCCAGGGACCTTTCTGTAATGAAACAGAAAAGTTCCAGGGTTTTATTCGAGAAAACAGAAAACGCTTCGGCTGGGAATGGGCAAGCACAAGGAGAAAACGTATTTTGCCCGAAGGCGCCAACAGAAAACGGTTCGGGGAAATAAAACAGAGGCTGACACGCGGGGCCCGCATGTCAGGTTTGAAAGCTCGCCGGCGCCCGAAGACGGCGGTGGACGCCGGCGTCGAACCACGGCGAGTTAGGAGAAACAGAGGGTACCAAGAGCTTCAGTGTCTTCTTCCGCGTCGGTGGGTGGTGGACTCGTCCAACGGGGAGCACCACGTCGACGGCGACACTATCTCCGGCGGACGGCGGTTCGGGTGAGGTTGGGGAACTCCGGTGGAGGGCTGCAAAGTACGAATTGAGGCACGGGTCAGAACGGGTGATGCAAGGTGAAGCTACTGGCAAAAGAATGGAGGTTGCAGAGCACACACGTGGGCGAATCGGGCTGGATCCCGTGGCGGATCGCGGCGGCCGGAGTCGAGGAAGGAGACCTCTTCGGGGCTCTTCCAGTGGCTAGGCGTGCTCTAGGGGAAGTGTAGGGCTGGTGGGTGCTCGAGTTGAAGCTCGGGGCCCCTATTTATAGCCAGATCGACGGGGTGGCCGTGAACGGAGAATCTCCGGCGAGCGGTTACGGCATAGCAGTGGGTTGGCAGGGGGTTTGAGCGGTCGAGCAGCATCAGTGGATGTTACGGGACTCGTTTTGCAGCTAAACGGAGCTGGCCCTGGCGTAATGGCGTCTGCCCACGGTGAGGTGACCGCACGGGCTCAACGGCGGCAGAGAGCGCGCTCCGCGCCCTGGGGTTCATGACGAGAGCGGCAGCGCATTCGGGGGAGTGGACGGCCACGCGGCGGGCTCCGGTGTTTTGGGCGGCGCTGGGTGGAGTCGGCGGCGCCGTGTCTCCCGCTGGCGTCCGCAAAGCCGCCGCCGGCGTCGGTCACGGGGCGGCGCACCTTCTGCTGCTCGTCGCCGATGCCCGCAAGATGCCAGGCACTCGTGCGGTGCAGGAACGAGAGGGCGAGGACGAGGAGCAAGGCGACGCGAGGGTACTGGCGAGATCGACGCCCGTTTCTGAAGAAAACGACAGCAGCCACTTGACTGAACTCTGAACTTACTGAATCTTGACAGTGACCAAGCATTGCAGGTGTTCGACAGTAGGTTTTGGTAAAGAGATAAATTTTTCTGGAGCTGTAACTTGGTGAGATGATCACTCAAAGCACCCAGGGGCTGCATGAATTTACTTGGAATTTTTGGAGAAAGTTTTGAATGAATTTCACCAAATTTGCCAAATCTGGTCCAAACTTGCAGCTGATGTAGTTTGAAAATTTTGAACTGGAGACCAGTGGATCTTCATGGTTCTAGGTTGAGGGTTCAAAGGACTAGGAGGGGAAAGAAGTTTGGTGGTAAAAGTCAAAACAGAAAAAGGAGTTCCTTTGTAAATCTCCAAGTGCTATAAGAGAAGACAGAAATTTATTTGAATAGAATTTGAATGGAAAATAAATACATGGGGGGTTCAACTTGCTGGATTTGATGCAAAGCATGATCCAGAGGTGAGGGAAAGGTTAGGAGAGAGGATTTGCACTTATGCCATGGCAAGAAGGAATAGTTGAAAGTGGCAAAGGACTTTCCAAAAGCCATAGTGCATTCTCAAAAATATTTCAAAGGTTATTTTCTCAAATGAAAAACATTTTGTCTTGAGTCCAATGAAAAGCAAGAACCTCCAAGACCAAAGGAGGATCTTGGGTGAATTCAAATAAAATTTTTGCCATAAAGAAAAATATTTGAGAGTGAGAGTTCTCTTGAAGAAAAAATTTTAAATCACTCCCTTCAAGTCAAATAAAATCTTTTGAAAAATCAAAATAAAAACTTGGGTGTCACAACACCTACCGCCTTAGGAAAAATCTCGTCCTCGAGATTTCTGCTGATCCTCAAATAGATATGGATACTCTGCTCGGAGGAAATCTTCCCTTTCCCATGTGGCTTCATCCTCGGTGTGGTTGCTCCACTGGACCCTGAAAATTTTTGTCGTTTTCTGACGGGTCCTCCGTTCAGACTCTTCTAAAATCTTTACTGGCCTTTCTCTGTAGGTGAGATCTGGTTGCATATCAATGTCCTCATGAGGTACATGTTTCTCCGGGTTACTCACACATTTCCTCAACTGCGAGATGTGGAATACGTCATGGGCGTCTGACAGCTCCTTGGGGAGGTCTAGTTGGTAGGCTACTGTGGCTCTTCGTGCCTTTACACAAAATGGTCCAATAAATCTTGGGGCTAGTTTCCCCTTTATTTTGAACCGTTGCAGACCCCTCATAGGAGATACTCGGAGGTATACGGAATCACCAGGTTCAAAGCTGACCTCACGATGCTTCTGATCATAGTAGCTCTTTTGTCGGCTCTGTGCTGTCTTGAGTCTGTCCGTGAGTTGTTTAACTTTTTCCTCGGCCTCCTTAAGCATATCTGGGCCGAAGATACGGCTGTCACCTGTTTCTGACCAATTCAATGGGGGTACGACACCTCCGTCCGTACAATGCTTCAAAGGGTGCCATTTGCAAGCTGGCTTGGTAACTGTTGTTGTACGCAAATTCGGCATACGGCAAACTCTCTTCCCAACTGGTTCCATAGGTGAGCACACAGGCTCTTAGCATATCCTCCAGGATTTGGTTTACACGTTTTGTTTGTCCATCTGTCTGAGGGTGGTATGCTGTACTGAAAGCCAGTTGTGTGCCCAGAGCTTGTTGTAGGTGTTCCCAAAATTTGGAGACGAATTGGGTGCCTCGGTCTGATATTATGGTCTTTGGGACTCCGTGCAAGCAAACTATACGGGAGAGATAGAGTTTTGCCAGTCTTTGTGTGGAGTAGGTAGTCTTCACGGGAATGAAGTGTGCAACCTTGGTTAGTCGGTCTGTGATGACCCATATGGCATCATTTCCGCGTTGTGATCGGGGTAATCCGACAATGAAGTCCATTCCGATTTCATCCCATTTCCACTCCGGTATCCTGTTAGGCTGGAGTAGCCCTGCTGGCTTTTGGTGCTCGGCCTTGATGCGCTGACATGAATCGCAACAAGCAATAAATGTGGCTATATCTCTTTTCATACCGTGCCACCAAAATCTTTCCTGGATGTCCTTGTACATTTTGGTTCCTCCAGGATGTATCGAGTATGGAGCGGTGTGGCTTTCCGTCAAGATCTGTTGCTTGAGTTCCTCAATGTTAGGTACGCAAAGCCTGTCCCGGTACCATAATGTTCCTTCACTGTCCGTGACGAATTCTGAAGTCTTACTACGGTTCATTTTCTTCTTTATGCCTTCGATACTGGGATGTCCCTGTTGAGCCTTCTTGATTTGTTCCACTAGGGAGGGTTGTATCTCCAGGTTCGATATGGTGCCCTCAGAGACTAACATCATGTTGAGCCGAGTGAACTCTTGCTGAAACTCAGGCCTCAAGTTTTGCTGACCGTCACTGTCCGGGCTGGGGTTTCGACTAAGGGCATCGGCCACTACATTTGCTTTTCCTGGGTGGTAGTGGATGCCGACGTCATAGTCTTTGACCAGTTCCAACCAGCGTCGTTGGCGTAAATTCAGCTCTGGCTGTGTGAAAATATATTTGAGGCTCTTATGGTCTGTTATATTTCACAGCGATTTCCCAACAGAAAGTGCCTCCACTCCTTGAGTGCATGTATAACTGCTGCTAGTTCCAAGTCATGTGTTGGGTAATTTTCCTCCTGCTTTCGCAGCTGTCTGGAGGCATATGTGACAACTTTGCCATCCTGCATTAGCACACATCCGAGACCTTTTCGGGACGCGTCACAATATACTTCAAAACTCTTGTGTATGTCTGGCACAGTTAAGACTGGTGCGGTTGTCAGCTTTTTCTTGAGTTCTTGGAAGCTCTGCTCACATGCTTCCGTCCATACGAATTTCTTGTCTTTCTTGAGTAGTTGGGTCATAGGCTTTGCCACAGTGGAGAATCCTTCAATAAATCTCCTGTAATATCCGGCCATTCCTAGGAAACTCCGCACATCTGTGACGTTCGCGGGTGGCTTCCAGTCTAGTATGGCCTTGACTTTTTCTGGGTCCACGGCCACGCCTTCTTGGTTCAAACTATGGCCCAAGAAACCAACTTGTCTTAGCCAAAATTCGCATTTGCTAAATTTGGCGTACAACTGATGTTTCCTCAATTCTCCCAAAACAATTCTGAGGTGTTCAGCATGTTCTTCTGGTGTCCTTGAGTAAACCAGAATGTCGTCAATGAATAGCACCACAAATGTTTCCATGAATTTCATGAATACTTTGTTCATGAGGTGGACGAAAAATGCGGGGGCGTTTGTTAGACCAAAAGGCATCACTGTGAACTCGTATAACCCATATCTGGAAGTGAATGCTGTCTTGGGGATATCCTCTGTTCGTACCTTTAGTTGATGGTATCCTGATCTCAAATCAATCTTTGAAAATACTTTAGCTTGTGCGAGATGGTCAAACAAATCATTTATCCGTGGCATCGGGTATTTGTTTTTGATGGTGACCATATTGAGGGCTCGATAGTCTATGCATAGTCTCAGTGTCCCATCCTTCTTCTTGGCGAACAATACGGGCGAACCCCATGGTGAGGAGCTGGCTCGTATAAATCCTTTGTCCAATAATTCCTTTATCTGCTTCTTCAACTCCACCAATTTTGAGGGTGCCATTCTATATGGCTTCTTATAAATGGGAGCGGTGCCAGGTGCTAGTTCGATGCTGAATTCGATCTCTCGGTTTGGTGGCATGCCTGGTAGTTCTTCCGGGAACACATCAGGGAACTCGCATACCATTGGCACTTTTCTTAATTCTGCGATGTCCATCTTGTTTAGTTTTGGCTTCTGTGATCGTGGCCTTTCTTGGGCGGAAACTCTTATAGTCTTGCCGTGATGGTGAGTGAGAATCACTGTCCGATTGAAACAGTCGATGAATCCTTTGTTGGTGGTCAACCAGTCCATTCCTAAAATGACATCCAGTCCTTTACTTTCCAACACGATGAGATTCGCGTGGAATGGTAGTCCTTCGAACTCAATGACCACTCCTTGGCAGTAACCCTGAGCAATTTGCTTATTTGGGGGGGACTTGATGATCATAGATTTTTCCAAGGGGAGTATCGGAAAACCATGTTGTGAAACAAAACTCTTCGAAACGAACGAATGGGAAGCTCCAGAATCAAACAAAACCGTGGCAGGTACTGTGTTGACAGGGAACGTACCGAGCACGATGTCTGGGGCATTCTGCGCTTCTTCCCTGGTCACATGATTCAAGTGACCCCTCCTGTGGTTGTTGCTGGGATTGAAGTTGTTGCGCTTGGGGGCTGGATTGTTTCCACCATTGTTCGGCTTGGGTGCCGAGTCTCTTGGCTTCGGGCACTGTTTAGCATAATGCCCTTGTTGACCACAAGCATAGCAGGTGACCCCTGGACGGTATGTGAACTCCTTGGCTCTGGCATGAAATTGTCCGACGGGTCTTGGCTCAGTAGTCGTGGATGTCCTCATGTCTGTCCTTGGGACCTCAGTCTTGCCTCGGTTGCTGCGGGCAAGAGTCGTCTTGTCCCTCTTCCGCTTGCGGATATCTTCCAGACTACGGCGCTCATTCTCCAGGGTGATGGCCTTGTCCACCAGCATCTTAAAATCCGGAAAGGTGTGTACAATCAGTTGGCATCTTAATGCTGGTGCCAGGCCGTCCAGGAATTTTTCCATCTTCTTGTTTTCTGTCATGTGCTCGTCGTAGGCATAACGAGACAGTTGGGTAAACTGGCCGTTGTATTCTGTGACGGTCATGCCTCTTTGCTTCAGGTCATCAAACTCTCTCTTCTTGATCTTTAGGATGCTCCTGGGAATGTGTGCCCCACGGAAGCCTTCCTTGAATTCTTCCCAGGTGATGTTGTGTTCCCTGGGGTGCATGTGTAGGAAGTTTTCCCACCATGCTGCGGCTGCTCCAGTAAGGTAGTGTGGTGCATAAAGCACCTTCTCATGATCTGAGCATTGAGCGATAATCAGTTTCCTTTCAATCTCGCGAAGCCAATCATCGGCTTCCAGTGGCCTGTCTGTGTGAGCAAAACTTGAGGGGCGAGTCTTCTGTAACTCAGATAACTTGGAATGTGGTTGATAGGGTTCACGGTGGTTTCCCATATTGATGACATGGTTCATCATCTCCTGGTGCTGTTGCTGGCTTTGCTCGAAGAGACGGCATACTTGAGATAGTGCCGCTTCGCTGTCCTGTTGGCTGGACTGACCCTGAGTGAAATTGTTGCTGTTCTGTGTTCCATAAACCTCTTCTGGCTGATTGGGCATAGAGCGAGTCCAAGGGCGAGACATTTTTCCAGTCTGGGGTATCATTTGCAAAACCCATGAGAAAAACCGTGTAGCGCAGGAAAACCCTTGCAAAGGCAATAATCAAAAAGGCTTCAAGGTTTTCAATGAAACACAAATAATTTTCACGGAGAAGAAGTGCTTAACACAAATCTTACATGCGAAAGCAAACACAAGATACAGCACTCAGGATGCGCGTACACAATCCTGACATGTTATTAAGAACTAGCGTACTACTCCGGAAGGCAGCAAAAACACCAATACAAACTAGCGTACAGATAAAAACAACACATCATACAAGCAGGCATAACACGAGACTACTCGGTGCTCTCAGTCGGAGATGGTGAAGATCTCCTTCCCCTTGCCGATGGCAAGGCTCAGCGGTCCAGGAGAATCAACCTCCTCCTCTCTAGCTGGTTCCTGGCATGCGACGCTGTGCTGCGGTGATGGTGCGGGGGCGACTGGTGGTGGAGCGCGTGCGGCAGGCGGTGCGGCTCTAACTGGAGTAGGAGCGATGACTCGGTCGAACTCCTCAGTGGTAGGCAGACGGCGAGCAGTGGCCAAAACGGCCGGTACATACGAGGCTGAAGACGAGACGAATGTCAGAGGCGGCGCCGTGTGGAGAAGCTCTTTCCTGCTGGCAGGACCGCCCCGGACTAAGTCCATGCGGGCAGCCACAAGATCATCTACGAGGTTGTCGAAAGACTCCTCCAGAGCCTTGAGATACTCCACAACCATCTCGATGGCTTCATCTCGCTCTCCCCGATGGCAGGCGAACGCATAGTGGCTGGTGTAAGGCACATGGCATGGGAGGTAGCGGTAGCGACGAGTCTTCATCGTAGGAAGAATGTCCCGAAGGCGAGCTATCGCCTCACGGGCAGCCATTTGCATGGCATGCCTCTCCGTAGGCATGGCCCTTCCCGTAAAACGGAAATGGCGAGCAGCAGATCGTCCTCCCCTGAATTGCACCACAGCCTGGTGCATAGACACGTCGTCACTGAGCTTGTGCTGATAGAGGGTGAACTCCGGGCGAGCTGCTGGCCCGATCGCGAGCTTGGTGATGGCGACGAGGAGCTTGACAAACCCCTCGGGCACGTTGGTGAACACTCGATTCTCACAGCTGCTGCCAGCCATCTACAAAAGTAGGCAAAAATTCTGAGTAGTCACGTCATAAATTTTATGATGACCAACAGAAAATAGCTACAATTGCAAAATGCTGAAGAAGCACAAAAGACGCTAATCCCTGATTAGCGGTCACACCTAGTGGCTTCCTACAGTCAGCCTGGCTCTAATACCAAGCTTGTCACGACCGGTTTTTCAATAAAATAATTATTGAGAAACCAATCCCTGCTACGGACCAGCGAGGAAGAATTCCTTCTCACTGATAGACAATACATTGGTCACGGAAGAAAAATACCAGGAGTACTAAATATAATACAAAGTTGAGCAGAGACTGCCCAACAATTTATTACATGCACGCCGATAAAACAATACAACGGATAGGGTGGCAAACTTCTAACTCACGATAATAACGGTGGTGGAAATATCATTGCGAAGCGAGTGACATGATTCCAGAAAACTACAACTCATCGAGCGTCGGAGTGAGGCTTGAGAATACTTATTGCGGGTGGCGGAAGCGTAAACGATACAACTGACCAATATCCGGGATCGCGCAGGACTGGCTGGGACTCCTCTAGGCATCGGACGGGCTATCAAACTCTTCATCCAAGAGATCGCCTTCGTCAACATCTGGCCAAATCAACAAGCCAGGTGAGTACTATGAAAGTACTCGCAAGACAGTTCGGACATAAGGTATAACAAATGCAACCATGGAGCACATGAATAAGTTAACCAGTGCGATCAGGCACAGAGATAATAAATACTGGGTGCCAAGCGAGGGTCTGAATGACGCCTCGAGCGGAAACTGCAGAATAGTAATACTGGTGCCAAACGAGTGTCTGAAACACTCCTCGAGAGGAAAATGCGGAATAATAATACAGGTGCCAAACGAGTGTCTGAAAGACTCCTCGAGCGGAAAATGCGGAATAATAATACAGGTGCCAAACGAGTGTCTGAAAGACTCCTCGAGCGGAAAATGCGGAATAATAATACAGGTGCCAAACGAGTGTCTGAAAGACTCCTCGAGCGGAAATTGCAGAACAATAATGCCACAGTCGGGCGTCGGGGCGACACCACATAAAGGGCTTATAACAGAAAGTAAAGACAGTGCATGCCGCAGTCGGACGTCTGAGCGACATCACATAAAGGGCTTATATCGAAAGTGAGAAACGAGTACACGCCACAGTCGGACGTCTGCGCGACGTCTCATAAAGGGCTTATATTGTAACACAACAATACAATAGTTCGGGAATATAATTTATCACAAGCACGAGACAAATATAATGTTAGTCCATCCACAGGGATAACAATGAAATTGAATTTACCACTTGAGCTTGTTCATCGGGGGCAGGTTTTCACACGGATAGATTTGGATATAAATTCTACATTACTGATCATGGATACGATGATTTGGAAAGAATTGACTCTGCAGAGTTTGTACTTAACCACAGCCAACGGATTTCAGTAGTCACGGGGACTAGTTCCGTCTACGGTGTTCTGGAAGGAACACGTCTAACCAGTACACACCCAATTTAACCATCCGAAGCCAGGGATCACCCTCGGCAACATTCAAGAAAAACCTTGAGTCGGGGAGGCTACAACCTCGCGTAGCATGGGATCAAATTTCTATACGCGCGCTATAAGGGGGTGCCCCCCCCTCTGGGTCCCAACCGGAAACACCCATGCCCCCTGACCGAATGACTGGCTTTAATCCTGGGCCAAGGTACCATCATCCCGGCCTCTCTGTTTGGTGTGTACACGGAAAGAGGTTACCAACTTACTAAACCGTATCCTGGCAATGAGACCTGTGGTAGCACGGAAAGGGGAAGGGACGATAACACGGCTCCAACCATGTTAACGTCGGAAAAGTCAGATGACACAAGGCTGGCATGCTACAACAGTACCACCTTGCTGCCCTTCATGTCACCACATGACTAGGCCACCTCTCATCAGAGGTCATCGCAACTTTGGAACATGCGGAAAAAGATCGATAACGTGGCTCCAACAACGTTAACGTCGAAGAAAGTCGGATGACGCAAGGCTGGCATGCTACAACAGTACCACCTTGCTGCCCTTCATGTCACTACATGATTGGGCCACCTCTCATCAGAGGTCATCGCAACTTCGGAACAACCGGGTCGTTGCCTTACAAGCAACGAGGTATTTATCGACACTCACATGCCACGCACAAACTTTCACATGAACATGCAAAACATCTGCCATATCAAATGTTCAAACATGCTTGCCTGGTTCAGAGAAGTCAGAGTCTAGCTCGGCGAAGTTTGCGGCTCCGTCCCCTCTCCCGGAACCTACGGCAATCACGAAACGGGGTACTAACGTGAAAACCGACACACACACAGAAACTTTGCCCAATTTTTTTCAAATAAATACCATAAAAAACTTGACAAAATTTGGAGATTGACAGAAAAAGAATCACTCAAAAATACCTTTTCATTAAAAGGTTATAAAGGTTTCTGTCCAGGGACCTTTCTGTAATGAAACAGAAAAGTTCCAGGGTTTTATTCGAGAAAACAGAAAACGCTTGGGCTGGGAATGCGCAAGCACAAGGAGAAAACGTATTTTGCCCGAAGGCGCCAACAGAAAACGGTTCGGGGAAATAAAACAGAGGCTGACACGCGGGGCCCGCATGTCAGGTTTGAAAGCTCGCCGGCGCCCGAAGACGGCGGTGGACGCCGGCGTCGAACCACGGCGAGTTAGGAGGAACAGAGGGTACCAAGAGCTTCAGTGTCTTCTTCCGCGTCGGTGGGTGGTGGACTCGTCCAACGGGGAGCACCACGTCGACGGCGACACTATCTCCGGCGGACGGCGGTTCGAGTGAGGTTGGGGAACTCCGGTGGAGGGCTGCAAAGTACGAATTGAGGCGCGGGTCAGAACGGGTGATGGAAGGTGAAGCTACTGGCAAGAGAATGGAGGCTGCGGAGCACACACGGGGGCGAATCGGGCTGGATCCCGTGGCGGATCGCGGCGGCCGGAGTCGAGGAAGGAGACCTCCTCGGGGCTCTTCCAGTGGCTAGGCGTGCTCTAGGGGAAGTGTAGGGCTGGTGGGTGCTCGAGTTGAAGCTCGGGGCCCCTATTTATAGCCAGATCGACGGGGTGGCCGTGAACGGAGAATCTCCGGCGAGCGATTACGGCGTAGCAGTGGGTTGGCAGGGGGTTTGAGCGGTCGAGCAGCATCAGTGGATGTTACGGGACTCGTTTTGCAGCTAAACGGAGCTGGCCCTGGCGTAATGGCGTCTGCCCACGGTGAGGTGACCGCACGGGCTCAACGGCGGCAGAGAGCGCGCTCCGCAGCCTGGGGTTCACGACGAGAGCGGCAGCGCATTCGGGGGAGTGGACGGCCACGCGGTGGGCTCCGGTGGTTTGGGCGGCGCTGGGTGGAGTCGGCGGCGCCGTGTCTCCCGCTGGCGTCCGCAAAGCCACCGCCGGCGTCGGTCACGGGGCGGCGCACCTTCTGCTGCTCGTCGCCGACGCCCGCAAGATGCCAGGCACTCGTGCGGTGCAGGAACGAGAGGGCGAGGACGAGGAGCAAGACGACGCGAGGGTACTGGCGAGATCGACACCCGTTTCTGAAGAAAACGACAGCAGCCACTTGACTGAACTCTGAACTTACTGAATCTTGACAGTGACCAAGCATTGCAGGTGTTCGGCAGTAGGTTTTGGTAAAGAGATAAATTTTTCTGGAGCTGTAACTTGGTGAGATGATCACTCAAAGCACCCAGGGGCTGCATGAATTTACATGGAATTTTTGGAGAAAGTTTTGAATGAATTTCACCAAATTTGCCAAATCTGGTCCAAACTTGCAGCTGATGTAGTTTGAAAATTTTGAACTGGAGACCAGTGAATCTTCATGGTTCTAGGTTGAGGGTTCAAAGGACTAGGAGGGGAAAGAAGTTTGGTGGTAAAAGTCAAAACAGAAAAAGGAGTTCCTTTGTAAATCTCCAAGTGCTATAAGAGAAGACAGAAATTTATTTGAATAGAATTTGAATGGAAAATAAATACATGGGGGGGTTCAACTTGCTGGATTTGATGCAAATCATGATCCAGAGGTGAGGGAAAGGTTAGGAGAGAGGATTTGCACTTATGCCATGGCAAGAAGGAATAGTTGAAAGTGGCAAAGGACTTTCCAAAAGCCATAGTGCATTCTCAAAAATATTTCAAAGGTTATTTTCTCAAATGAAAAACATTTTGTCTTGAGTCCAATGAAAAGCAAGAACCTCCAAGACCAAAGGAGGATCTTGGGTGAATTCAAATAAAATTTTTGCCATAAAGAAAAATATTTGAGAGTGAGAGTTCTCTTGAAGAACAATTTTTAAATCACTCCCTTCAAGTCAAATAAAATCTTTTGAAAAATCCAAATAAAAACTTGGGTGTCACAATTCCTCAGAACAAGGTCTTCACTCAACTACAAGGCTGATTTTCAGAATCATCTCAGCTACTTGCCCCCAATCAAAGTCCTCAAGTGTACATATTCCTCAGCTGATGAGAAGGGCAAGGCACCAGCTGTCATTGATGAAAGCATTCGTCCATTGGATGGACGGTTTCGCAAAGCTGCATCTTATTCCACCAATGATGACTCTGCCACTGATGATTCTGCTGCTAATGCATCCAAGCCAAATCCTCTAGCCACAGCTCCAAGGGTGATGACTGACCGTGAGCTGATCTGAGTCTTCACCAGTAGGTGGATCGAAACCATAAATGGGTTAAGCGTCAGTTTGGTTCTATTCTTCACAACATGACTGCTACACATAATGCAGTGAAGAAAAACCATTACTACCTCCATGAAGTCTTCGGTCGCACCTGGGCTATTCTGTCACATCTATATGGTGAAGAAGATCTGAAGCAAATGGGTCTCAAGGAGGACTTTGACTGGACTGCTCCTCCATCAAAGAAATACAAGAAGGTCAAGGTTCCTTCCTTGGTAGCCAGTTCCTATTCTTCATTGCGCAAAACTGACGAGCATGAAGACTTGGACGACACTGCGGCAGGCCCTACAACAACAAACGACCCCAACAACGCTGGCGCTCCTCCATCAACATGATATTCTTCAGGGGCGTTAGTCCTCATTTTTCGATCCTTTTGGTCATTCGATGACAAAGGGGGAGAAATTTGAGTTAGTCTTCAAGCGACCAAGCGGGTCTACATATATGGGCATTTTTTTGCTAAGTTACAACTCTCGTTCTTCTAAAACTTTATTCGATCGATTTGTAAACTTAAACTCTATGGTGGTCTGATACTTTTGTTCTTCTGCATGCTTATTCCTCGTTAATTTTAATGCACACATGCTGAATTACATCAGTCACCATATTTCATCATGCATTTCAAATTCTTCATATTATATGTCAAATGCGTGCATGAATTACAAGATATAGGGGGAGATCTCCATGATTCTATTCTTCAAGTGTGCATTTCCTCAAAAGCAAATTCCTCACTATGCACATCTTCAGGGGGAGTTCTTCTATATCTTGCAATCAAATTCCTCAATATCAGTATTTACACTTCATATGTTTATTCCCGTTGAAAACTTAACCTATATTGTCATCAATCACCAAAAAGGGGGAGATTGTAAGTGCATCTAGTGCCCCTTAGTGATTTTGGTGTATTGAAGACTTATAGGTTAAGGGACTAATGTGTTTATGAGTGTACACAGGTCTATAAGTCTATGAGGAGTTTGATATTTACAGAGAAAGTCGACCCCTAAAAATGAAGTTCTTCGACTGAAGACTTTGGATTTCTGAAGACTTTCTGAAGACTTTGAAAGTGAAGAAATTGGTGTGACCTTGAAGACTTGATATTCATTCAAGGAACATGAATCATGAAGACTTTTGTTTTCGTAGTTTCATTTTCTCTTTCTTGAGTCATAGGAAACACCGTACTTTTAAAGGGGGTCGAGGAAATACTAAGGAAAAATTTCCAAGTGATGCTCAACTCAAAATCCTACACCTTCCAATCCCTTCGAGTGAAGCCATTGGAAATCTCATACAGTTCAGTCATATTCTTCAGTGACAGAGACGAAGTTCTTCTGGTCTCTGAAGAATTTGTTCTGACTGAGGAGTTAGGTATTTGCCAGTGCGGATTGCCTACACAGTGAGGAACATGATAGCCCTGAGGAATTTGATACTCAAATTTCCGACCGTTGCTGTGCCTTGTGCCAGCTGTCCCAAAATATCTACCCACCTAACGGTCATATCATTGAAGGGCATTTATGTCTTATCATGTCGGGCTGCTCCCTAGGCTATAAATAGCCACCCCCTGCAACCACTAGCTGGTTGGCTGCTCTGAGAGAAACTGACAGTTGTCATTTGAGAGCAGCCCATCCTCCGAGGACTTTGAGCAAAAATCATCAAGTGAGGAAAACCCAAACCCAAACACCTACAACCCAAAGTGATTGAGCATCACTGAAGAGATTGATCCTGCGTGGATCCGACGCTTGTTACCTTTGAAGATTGTGCTTCTTCCAGACGGTTAGGCGTCATGGTCTAGAGCATCCAAGAGGAATTGTGGATCGCCGAGTGACCGAGTTTGTGAAGGTTTGGAAGTCACCTGAAGACTTACCACGAGTGATTGGGCGAGGTCTGTGTGACCTTAGCTCAAGGAGAATACGGTGAGGACTGTTTGTCCTGGACTGTGTGTCCTCAGGTTTAAATACCTAGCCGCTCCAACCAGACGTACAACTGAGATAGCAGTTGGAACTGGTCTACCAAATCATTGTCTTCACCAAGCTTACTGGTTCTATTTCCTCAACTCTTTCATTTCCTCATAACTGTGTGTTGCAATTGTTCATATCTGTGTTTGAAGACTTTGACTGAAGACTTTCTCAATTTCCTCAGTTCAATTTCTTCAGTCTGTTTGTCTTCATCCTGTGTTATCCTGTGTTTACGCTTTCTGTACTCTGTGCCTTGTCTTCATTTCATCATGATGACTATGCCTATGTTCTGTTCTGTTAACTTCTGAGTACTTATTCCGCTGCAAGTAGTTCTTCGCTAAGGAACTTCCTCAGCCGCAAATTCCTCAGTGAAGAATTCATAAAAATCGCCTATTCACCCCCCTCTAGTCGATATAACACACTTTCACGAACGGAAAGGAAATTACGGAATCTTAAATATTACAGAGCATACTGTTCTTCAAATACCAAACGCAAGTTTAAACGCCTCCACGAGGCATGGTGCATGTTGCAGTGATAAAGCAGGAAAAGGAGCCGCCAGCAAGCTCTCTCGTCAGCCTTGGGCACCGCCATCACTCGCAAGGGGTACCCCTTCGACGACGATGTTGTCCTCACCAGTGCCGCCCACCGGAGTCGCAGGTTCGGCAGTACCACCAGCCGAGGGCGCGGGGTCAACGGTGAGGAACTTCTTCAGCAAGGCCTCCACCTGGCCCTTCATGGCTTTGACGGCGGCTGCACATCGCTCATCATCCACGAGCTCGAGCAGCTTACCAAGGTCTGCATCAGGATCGCGAAGATGGAGGTGGCTAAAGACGCGCCTCAGGGCAGATGAAGAGAGCGCACGGGCTTCCCCCTCCACCATGGGGACGATCCCGTCAACGACGTCCTCGAGCACCGCGACAAGATGAGGGAGCAGCTGGGTGGAGCCTTCGTCGTCTTTCGCCAGCGGCTTCTCCAAGCCCTTCTCGTAAAGTGCCCACAGCGCCTCGCGGGACCTCTCCTCAAGGGACTTGAAGGCCACGCGGTCCTCAGCCAGGATCTTCGCTATGGCTTCCAGCTCGGCCTTTTGTGCCTCCATCTTTTACTCCAGCTTCTCCAGTCCGCTGCGCTCCATGGCCTGTGCCCTCGCCAACTGCTGCAGCTTGGCGTCGCGACCTCTGACGGCGTCCTCTCAGGCCTTCATCTTCTCCTCCCCCGCCTTGCAGTCTCAAGCTTCGGCCGCGCGCTCGTTGCGCATGACCTCTAGCTCGGCCTCCATCGACTAGCAGCGCCCCTTGGCAGCCTCGGCTTCCTTCAGTGCCACCCCGCGGGCAGCCGCGGCTTGAGCGGTGGCCTGCTTGTCCTCCCCGGAAGCCGCCACAACTTGGCTCAGCGCCGCCCGTACGGGTGCATCAGAATGGAGCCAGCCAGAGATCAGCTCCAGGCGACCGGTCACCAGGCGGCGGTTGGTTCCTTGAAGATCATCCCGTAGCAGGGTCAGCACAAAAAGGGCATGCTCTAGGACGTTGACCGAGACAGAAGGATCATGATCTAGTGGTAAGGCGGAAGAAGAAGGTGGCGTCATCACCAAGACCTGTAGGTTGATGGCGGCAGAAGAAGAAGCCAGGGTCTCCGGAGCCTGCGGGGCCTCGGCCAGTGAGCTTGGGACGAGCGCCTCAGGAGCCGATGAGGCCTTGGGGGTCGCCCCCTCCTGGAGATGCTCTTCTGGGCCTCGCGAGGATGACCGGGCCAGAGAGGTGCGGGCGCCGCCGCCGCCCTTCTGCGACGGAGGAGGTGTGGCTGCGCCAGGCTGCTGGGTCCCCGAGGATGTGGACGCCCCCTCCTTCTTCTTCTTCGATGACGACGCCGGCCTGGCATCACAAGGAAGGAACATCAGGAAGCTGCAGCAGAAGTAGGAGCAAGGGCAAGGTCAGGACAGGATACTTACTGGTCCACGGTGGCGTAGTCCCGCCGCCTCTTCAGAAGTGCGGAGCCTAGGGGCATCGCAGCCTGGGGCGCTGGCGCGCGGGCCCTAGGAGTCGACAAGGCCGCGGAGCCCCCGGGTGGCGGCACACGGAGGAATCACCCCAGGAGATCAGCGCCGATCTGCTCTTCGTCGGGACGCCAGGCGGCGGCTTCTTCGATGGGGAGACCCTGGATCTCGTGGTGACTCCAGCAGGGGGCAGGGCTTTCCTCACCAGGTGGTCGTCGACGTCGTCGTCATCAGGCAAGGCGCGGAGGAGGTCGGCCTTGCGCGTAGGGGAGGTCTCCCCTGCCCCCTCCCTAGTCGCCTCCCAACTTAGCTCCTCGCCCTTTTCAGAGTCATCCGAGGACACCATCACCGGAGCCGTCACCGCAAGGGCGTCCGAGGACGCAGGCAACACAAGCCCACGCCCATCAAACAGAAGCAAGACGGTGGTAATCTTCGCCCCTTCCGGGCCGCGGTACAAGGGAACGAAGGTGTCCGGCGGATACCCTTGGTCGTCCCCAACTAAGGAGCGGAGGGCCGTGCCTAGCTCCTCGACAGAGAGGGCCTCCGGATGTAGGTGGAGGTCATCTCCTTCGTCCCCAAGCTTCCACAAGGGGCGCGGGCGCGCCTGGAGGGGAGCCACGCGCTGCACCATGAATTCCTTGACAATCATGGCCCCCGTTAGCTTCGCCGCCTTTGGGTCATCAGGCTTCAGGTCAGCGATCATCCTCCCCAGCACCTGCTCCGTCCGAGGGTCGATGAGCCTCGCGCGGAACCACCCGTCGTGAGACGTGGGCATCTCTGTTGGCAGCGTCAGCCGAGGGTGAGAGCACTTGGCATCCATCAGGGCCCACTTGCTCCTGAAGCCCTCGGCCTTCTTCCCAGCCTTCGAGATCGCGTTGGTCTTGTTGGCTGCGACGAAGCTGGCACACCCCGAGCAGTGGCCGTCCTTGATCCGGAGATAAAAGAAGTGGCACAGCAGCGCTACTGACGGCATCACCCCAACGTATGCCTCGCAATAGAAGGCGAAGATCGACAGAAGGAGGACGGAGTTGGGATGAAGATGGAGGGCATGAAGCTTGTAATGACTGAGGACGGAATAGAAGAAATCAAAGAAGGGAGGAACCAACCCCGCAACAATACTGCTCGTGAAGAAGGGATAGAAGGTGCTGCCTGTGGCCTCGGGCTCGGCAGAGCTAGCCTGGAGCACGGTCTTCCTCTTCTCGGCGCCCTCCGCCGTCATCAGGAGCATGGTGGCAAGGTTCTTCTCTGAAACACTGGGTGCGCTCAGAGCGGGCTCGAACCAGGCAGGCGAGGAAGCGGACTTTGCCTTGCCGGGGGCCACTGGTTACAGGCTCAGAGGAGGATTCATGCGGATCTGGAGTCTTTGGAAGCGGAAGCAGGAAAGGGGATCTGGTGCAAGATGAAGGGGAGCAATGAAGGCAGCACGGCGCGCGCCAACCTTTTGTCAGTCGGGCAGTTGCCGAGGCAGCATGGGGAAGCGGAGACGCCCACGTCCCGCCAACCACCACACGTCAATCAAGGCCACAGGCTATTGGGGCCCGTGGCGCTCCACACTTGACCCTTGGCTTCGCCTCGAAGCCAAGTCCGAGCGCGCCTTGGGTCCGGGGGCTACTGTCGGCATCCTGGGAATGGGGGTACCTAGACTCGCCTGCCTCCAGCCCAGGGCGTGGCTTCTCTAACAGCCTGGTACGTCCCATCTTCATCAGAAAACGCACAAGACCCTCACGAGGGGCCAAGCCTTGCGAGGCGGACGAGACAAGCCCTCCTTAGGGGCAGCCTCACTAGGCTGGCTCGCGAGGAGCGGAGAGATCAAGGAGAGGGGAACCTCGTGAGGTTCCCGTGACGTGAGCCATGACGACCAAGGCCAGGCGGGCGCCAGGCGAGCGCCAGAGTACTGGTTTCCTCTTTGGTGCTAAAGGGGCAGGTGCGGGCGAGGAGTCCCGAGGCATCAGGCAAAGGTTTCCATATCGGTGCAATGATACCAAGACCAGCAGGACGGCAGGACGGAGGTCATCGCGGAGCCCACGACGGCATCACCACCAGAGCCTTTGGCAGGCGAAGACCACCTTTTGTCAGGATAGCTTGTACTAGC
The DNA here is from genome assembly GCF_018294505.1 of Triticum aestivum. Lineage (NCBI taxonomy): Eukaryota > Viridiplantae > Streptophyta > Magnoliopsida > Poales > Poaceae > Triticum > Triticum aestivum. The sequence goes on from NC_057796.1 coordinate 361,009,250, forward strand.
TGTCCCCCTTCAAATTGGCCATTGAGGGATCCCTTCCCGCCTAAACATTTGGGAAGAGGACCAGGGACTCTATAAATAGGACTAGCCACCACCATAGGAGAGGGGATCTGGGGACTTAACTGATCAGAGACTAAACTGATCTTGGATCACCCAGACCATCTTGACACGCACAAGCTCCTCGAGCTCAAGAACACCTCTCCTCAGGAGGATGTTCTTCCCTTGTACTTGTTCATCCCCAGCCTACAAGGCAATCCACGACACCACACTGGAGTAGGGTATTACACCACATCGGTGGCCTGTACCAGTATAAACTCTTGTGTCCCATGTTCTTTGGGTTTGGCGAGCTTGGCTTTGAGATCGTTGCAAGAGTGTGAGCTAGGGGGAGAGAGATCTTCGTGTGCACCCCAGTGTTCGAACCTCAAGGGTTTTGCCGGAACCCGTAATCCGACAAATCTATTCAGAGAAAACATCCTTTAGATTAGGTTTGATTCGAAAATTTAGGGTTAGGCCTCCGCCGAACTCATCTCGGACCGACCGAGTTGTAGAAATCGGTCTCACCGATTTGGCTTAGGCCATTGCACATGCGCTTTTCGGTTTGACCGAAAATTGCGAATCGGTGCGACCGAGTTCGACTCTCTGTGAAACCCTAGCGATCTCGGACTCACCAAACTGTGACTCGGTCTGACCGAGTTCACTAGTTTAGACTCCAAAAGTTGCTTCGATATCACTGAGTTTATCAAATCAGTAGCTCCAAAATGCTTTCTGTGGAGAACTAAAACTAAGTTTTTGACTCATCTGTTTTGCAAAAACTCTGCACTTTGTGATGCTCATCTACTCTACCTCATCTATATCTATTCACAGGGTTTGCCGTCAGTTTGCTTGCCAAGATGTCTGACCAGAGTGATAGCCAGAACAGATCTGAAGAGCAAATGCTCATGAGTGAGGGCACTAGTCCCTCAAGCACCTCTAATGATGGCAGCAGGAGCACTCCCAGTAACTTGCCAAAGGCAACCACCAGAACAAGGAAGAAGAGAACCTCAGATTTTGAGGATGATGACTATGTGGCAACAGAGGAGGAAGTGAGCTCCAAAAAGAAAGTTCTGAAGAAGGAGTATGGCACAGCTGCAGCAACCAAGCCTGGGTTGCACAAGAAGGCACCTGCAAAGAGAGTGCCAATGTCAAAGCCAAGGAAAGTTCCAACAAGAGAAACCATGAAATTCACAATAGAATCTGATGATGGTGAGGCAGTTGGAGATGGGAAGAAGAGGAAGAAGGCCAGAACCACTTCTGCCAAAGTTCTTGGACATCCTTCTATGAGAAGAAGTGATGATGAAGCTGAAGAAGAAGAAGAGGATGCTGATCCAGCACCCAAGTCCCAGAAGCTCATGGGAGATGCTATCAAGTCAGGGGCTGCTCCATCAAAGCCCAAAACTGCTCCCAAAGCAACTGCTCAAACTCAGAAGCCTTCTAAGCCCAAGAGAAGCACCAGAAACATCCTAGCTGAAGAGAAGAACAAGGCCCCAGTGCCTGAAATTGAAGAAGAAGATGATGAAGCCCATGTGCTGAGAAAACTGAAACCAAAGATTCCAGACGACAATGACACTCATCCAGTGGCAGAGGAAATGAACATCAGAAAGGATGCTGGTCTAAGACTTTGGAGGCAGCTGATCCTTATGCTGTGAGAAGGAGAACTGTAGTGGACTACAGGTTCCACACCAAAGAACAACAAGATTTCTATTAGACCATTCTGTTGGACAAGAAACCTATGTCTGTGATATGAAGTGGGTTGATTGTGAATATATTGATGAGAATGAAGATCACTTTCCAGGTGTACATGAAAGTTTCAAAGCTTGTGGAGTTGACAAGTTTGTTGGACAGAAGCTCACCAAATGGAATGATGAGCTCATTATGCAGTTTTACTACACTGCTCATTCCTATCTAGATGGAAGAATAGTGTGGATGTCTGAAGGTACAAGGTACCAATCAATTGTTGATGAGTGGGCCAAGTTGATCAAAGCCCTAGAAGAACATGAGGATGATTTGGATGTGTATGCCAAGAAGAGGTAAGACCACAACTCCATGGCAAACATGTACAAAGAGATCCCAGACAAAGCTTTGTAGAGACACAAGTTTGGATTTGTACACTATTTGTTGTCTGGTCTGCCTACCATCAACACCATCTTGAGGAATACATTGTTACCCAAATCTGGAGATCACAAGATGATTAGAGGACATTCCATAAACTTGTTGCAGATCTTTGATGTTCCTCAATAATTTAAGGCCATGAGTCTGATTTGTCGAGACAATCAAAAGGACAGCTGCTGATCAGAAAAGATCTTGTGGGTATGCTCCACACATTTAGGTGATCATCAACTCCAAGATGGGCACATGCACTTACTTTTTGGACAAGGAGCATTTACCTTTGCACCCAGAATTTGAAGACAACACAGTTGTAATGAATGAGGATGAACCATCATCAGTGCAAGCACAAGAGAAGAGAGCAAAAGCAAAGGCAGAAAAAGCTGCAAAGATGCCTAGTGTTGAGGAGGCATCAGAAGTGTTCTTGAAGAGCAAACAAGATCAACTAGCTTATCTGATTCAGGCAACATTGAGGATTGAGAAGGGCTTGGGCACCCTGAATCAGAATCAGGAGAGCTTGGAGAGGATTATAGAAACAAAGTTCTATGATCTTGGTCTGAAAGTCACTAAGATACAGACTGTAGTTGAGCAGCTCCAGGAGGAAGCAGAGGAGAAGAGAGGACAGACAACTACAGAGGGTTTTCAGCAAGTGCCTAGAGGTCAAAGATCTGCTGCAGTGCAAGTACCAGATACTAGAGCCACTTCATCTGCACCAGCAGCAACAACTTGAGTTCCACCTATAGCAGCCACTCCACCAGCTCCAGGTACATCAACTGATGCTTTCGTCCTTGGAGTTCTCTCTACACCACCTCCCAAAGACCAAGCCTGAGAGACGCATAGCACTATGCATTTTCAAACTTTTTGGTAACTTGTTACCAAAGGGGGAGAAATGTATAGATCATAGGCTTCGAGAGAGAGTGTTTTGCTTCTTTGTCTCTCTTGCTACTTGCTATTTGGTTGATATTTTTGTGTGTGCTCGTTTGATACTCTATGTCTGCGTGTGAGATACCTATATGATCATGTGTTTGATCATATCATTCTTTAATGTTTGCTTGGATGACATTATCTTTTATATCCCTATATGATCATTCACTTTTCTTGGTGTTGAGCGCATGTTTTAATTCCTATCATTTTGAGCGCTCCACCAAGATGTATGTGACATCCAAAAGCAAGTATTAAATAATGCACAAATTTAGGGGGAGCTCTTGCTTGTCACATACTTGTCAAAGCGATGATGTATTTTAAATCTTATTATCATTTGTCAAAGCTTTGATCTATATGTTGTGATCAATTACCAAATAGGGGGAGATTGAAAGTGCAACTATCCCTGGGTGGTTTTGGTAATTACTAACAACATATAGCTCATTGAACTAATGCTATTTCAAGATGATCATTTCAGAAAGTTCAATGATTGGCGTGGCATGGATTAGGAATGTGGACCCCTCAAAATGCTAAGGACACATATTGGCTCAAGCTCAAGACTCTACATTTTCATTTTAGTGATCCAAGATCACATTGAGTCCATAGGAAAAGCCAATACTATTAAAAGGGGATGAGGTGTTGCTTAATGGCTTGCTTTCTCAAAATTCTTAGTGATATGCTCCAAAAGCCCTCAACCACTTTCTCATATCCACATATGTCCCAAACCAAAAGTCAAACTCGGCCCCACCAAAATGTTCTATCCGGCTCCACCGAGTTCATTTGACATAGCCATTGCCCGAAACCCTAGTCACTTCGGTCTCACCGATAGGGATCTCAGTCTCACTGAGATGGGATTGCAAACTCTCTGTTTCCCTTTTCGTAACGCTTTAGTCTAACCGAGATGAGCGATCGGTCCCACCGAGTTTGCAATGAAAACAATCTGTTTCCCCATCGTAACACTTCGGCCTCACCGAAATGAGCGAATCGGTCCCACCGAGTTTGCCTAACCAACTCTCTGGTTAGCTTATTACCAAAGTCGGTCTCACCGAGTTTGAGTAATCGGTATCACCGAGATTACGTTATGCCCGAACCCTAATGAAATTGGTCCCACCGAAAAGCCTAACGTTCACATTTTGAACTGAATCGGTATAACCGAGTTTTCTGAATCGGTCCCACCGAGTTTGGTGAATTGTGTGTAACGGTTAGATTTTGTGTACACTTCCAGCATACATTTTCTGAGAGAGAACTACCTACTCATGTGTTGAGGTCAGGATATTCCATTCCAACCACATAAATCTTGATCTCTAGAATTCTCCAAGTTGCTTTGCACTCAAATCATCTTTCCACCAAATCCAAATCTACGAGAGAGAGTTGAGAGTTGAGTTCATCATCAACACACTATCTATTACCTTTTGGAGAGTGGTTTGTCCTAGATTGGTTAGGTGTCACTTGGGAGCCTCCGTCAAGATTGTGGAGTTGAACAAAGGAGTTTGTACGGGCAAGGAGATCGCCTACTTCATGAAGATCTACCCTAGTGAGGCAAGTCCTTCGTGGGCGATGGCCATGGTGGGATAGACAAGGTTGCTTCTTCGTGGACCCTTCGTGGGTGGAGCCCTCCGTGGACTCGCGCAACCATTACCCTTCGTGGGTTGAAGTATCCATCAACGTGGACGTACGATAGCACCACCTATCGGAACCACGGAAAAAATCTCCGCATCTACATTGCGTTTGCTCCTTCGAAACAACTCCCTTTATCTTCATGTGCAATGTTTTACATTTCGCTGCTACACTCTTAGACTTGCATGTGTAGGTTGATTGCTTGACTTGTGCTAAGTTGCTAAAATCTGCCCAGACTTAAAATTGGGAAAAGGCTAGATTTTCATTTGGTCAAGTAGTCTAATCACCCCCCTCTAGACATACTTTCGATCCTACAGTTTCACTGTGTCATTAGAAACATTTAATCATCGATACCACACGTGCGGAAGAATTTAGTGTGTGCTGCATCACACACGATTACATTTTGGAAAGCCTCTGGATCACTGCTCCATACCCCCGACGGTTTCTGGGTCGTGTGGGAAGGACACCCTATCGCCCACTCACTTGGCGACGGTCCCAAATGCCGTCGCGGAATGGGGTTAAAAACCGTTTGTATAGCACCGACGCGCACCAGTGATAATTCCACGAAGGTATTAAGATGGGACGCGGCATCCTCATTAGGAGTACCGGAAAATTGATCTTTCATAACAAGATTCAGCAAAGCAGTATTAATATCACAAGACTCCGCACTAGTGGCGGGAGGAGCAAGAGGAGTGCCAATAAAATCATTGTTGTTGGTATTTGAGAAATCACACAACTTGGTGTTCTCTTGAGTCAGGATGACTACGCAACAAGATTGCACTAAAAAATAGACCCGACAAGAAAACGGCGAAAGAAAAAGAGGGCGAATAAAACGACAAATTTTTGTGAAGTGGGGGAGAGGAAAACGAGTGGCAAATGGCAAATAATGTAAATTGCAAGGAGATGAGATTTGTGATTAGGAACCTGGTATATGTTGAATATCCTCCCCGGCAATGGCGCCAGAAATTCCTTTTGATGCGGCTTGAAGCTACGTTGGTATTTCCCCAAAGAGGAAGGGATGATGCAGCACAGCGACAGTAGGTATTTCCCTCAGTGATGAGACCAAGGTTATCGAACTAGTAGGAGAACCAAGAAACAACACGTAAGTGGCGCCTACACACAAATAATTGTCGCGGGATATCCGCGGCCACCTATGGGACCGGGAGGCCCCTTGCTGGTTCGACGGGGGGACGTCGCGTTGCACAAAGAGCAGACCAGCGCATGGCAGCACGACAGAGAGCACACAAGCAATTTACCCAGGTTCGTGCCGCCGCGAGGCGTACAACCCTACTCCTGCTTTGGTGGATTGATGGTGGAATGGAGGTGGTGAAGCATAGTACACTTGCCAGGCAGGGGTTGCCTTAGGGCAGTAGCGACTACGCACGTATGGGGTGTGAGCTCATCAACCTTCTAACCCTTTCTACGGGTGCCATGGTCCTCCTTTTATAGATCAAGGGGTCTCCACAATGGCAAAGTAGTCATTATGCACTGATTGTCAGGTGGTAGGTGCGACATATGCCAACGGGTGGCTTATCATAGTGGGTGCCAATAAGACGTCGCCGGTGCCTGGAAACGGGATGAGGCGTAGACATGCACGCCGGCGAATCTTACCCAGGTTCGGGGCTCCCCGAGGAGATAACACCCCTAGTCCTGCTCTGCGGGGTCTCCGCATGATCACTAGATCGGGAAATGTAGCTACAATCGCTCCTAGAGCTGTTGGGTTCAAGGGAGAAGAAGAACAAGGCTAGCTCTTGCTTCTCTCTCTCTCTCTATGGTGTGTGTGTAATGCTAAGAAGCCAACCCTTTGCATGGGTGTCCTGGGGGGTTTATATAGGCCTACCCCCGGGGGTACAATTGTAATCCGGCTGGGCACTGGTCCCAGCCGTCAGTGTCTACGCTCGCCGGCTTCTCCGCCGGCTGTTGGGGCCCGCCGAATGGTGGGTCCCGCCGGCTGCCGGCCTCTTGGTCGACAGGCCGGCCCTACCGCCTAGGGTCATGTCGGCGGCTGCTTACTGTAGCCTCACCCCTGATGACGAGGGCTTCGTCGAGGTAAGCGTGGCTACAATGTGCCGCCTCGAGGGCTCTCACTGTAGCCTTACCTCGTCTTGTCTCCATAATGTGGCACATGCTTCGAGGGAGGGGGTAGCCGGCTTCTGGGGGCCGGCTACGCCCTCGGCCGACTGGGGGAGGCCGGGCCGCCTTCGCGCCTCTCTTTGGCTGAAGGGGCCCGCCGCCCGTGGGCCGTACTGGCGTTCGCCGTGGGTGACGTTGAGGCCAGCATGGCTACAGTGCCAAGCCGGACGGGAGATGGCCGTCCCGTACGGCGTCCTGTGGCCATGCCTGCCTCGGACTTTGGGGGTAGTGGGCCGCACTGTGGCCACACCCCGTCTTGTCACCGTTATGTGGGTGCAGTTTTGGTGGTTGCGGTCTCGGCCGGCTTCTTGGAGTCGGCGTTCTTCGTGGCCGGCTCTGGGAAGTCGGCATCCTTTATGGCCGGCTTCCTAGAGTCGGCCACCCCGTGATTATCCTGGGGGGAGGTTGCTGAGGCTGGGTCACCTTCCGTGAGTCGGCTTCAGAGGTAGCCGGCCAGGGAAGGCGGCCCAATGCTTGGAATGCTTGAAGGCCCAAAGGCCTGATAATTTTATGGAAGAGCCAGGGGCAGTCCGTTAGGCTACCCGTGGCTATTTACTCCGACAGTAGTCCCCGAAGCTGATTGGGCTTCGAGGTTGGGTAGGAGTTGAGAAGCTCGATCAGCTTCCTATCTTGACAAGTCGGCAGCTGGGAGCCGGCTTTGGTTAGGCGCGCCGTCTTGGCCAAAAATTCTGGAGTCGGAGGGCGGGGAGCTCGCCAGCGCGTGCACCGGGCCGCGGGCTAGCCACTTGCCGCCTGCGAACCACGTGGCCTCTCTCGGCCAAAAAGCCTGCCAGCCCACGCGCGCGACGGGACGTCGCCGCAGGGCGGGGGCCCGCCTCGTCCACACCCGGGCCCAGGCGCGGATTCTCTGCAGCCTGAAACCGCCCGCACGTCTCCTTGCGGCAGTTTCGGCACGCCTTTAGGGCGTAATAATCGCGAGGCGTGGGGGGAGTGGGTGCAGTTAATCCGACGTCTCACCCCACGTCCGGCCTCCCCGGCTTCACCTGGCGAAGCTATAAGTAGGGGGAGGGGAGAGCGGCAGGCTCTCGCACGCTCCTCCTCTTTCCACCATCTTCTTCTTCCTGCCCTTTCTCGCAACAGCGCCTCACCGCCGCGCTCTTCCACCACTCGTTCCTCCCCCGCCGCGCTCGTTTTCACCATGCCTCCTGCCACGGAGCAGTACGGCGGGGATTGGGACGGCTCCAACGTCCACGAGGATCACGTCGAATTCCTCCGCAAGACGCGGCGGCTGCCCAGCGCGGACAAGGTGGAGGTCCGTCTCGTGCCGGCGAAGGAGAATACGCCGGAGCCACGGGAGGGCGAGCGGGTGGTCTTTCGCTCGCATTTCTTGCGCGGAATCGGCCTGCCCGTGAGCGCCTTCTTCCGCTCTTGGCTCGAGTTCTACCAGCTCCAGCCGCACCACCTCACCCCGTACGCGGTGGTGCTGCTATCTGCCTTCGTCACCCTGTGCGAAGGCTACCTCGGCGTCCTCCCCACCCTCGAGCTCTGGGGGGAGTTCTTCCAGTCCAAGCTGGGCACGCGCTCGTAGGGCGTGCCAGCTCAGACTGGCGCCTTCATCGCGATGCGGAGGGTGGCTGCCGACAACCCCTTCCCCGTCATCACGCTGATCCAGTCGGTGAAGTTATGTCAAAAGTCATACTTCTACGTCAGGAACATCGCCCCGCAGGGCGACTACGTCAACCTGCCGGCTTACGTAGCCGGCCCGCCGGCGGGCAGGCGGCCCCAGTGGTCCTACCGGGCTGTGACGCTGATGCCGGCTGTATCCGCAGCCGTCGCCCGAGTGCGAGCGATGACCCAGTCGGAGGGCTTGTCGGGGCCCGACCTGCTGGGCGCCTTCGTCACGCGCCGGGTACTCCCGCTCCAGAGTCGCCCTCATCTGATCTGTCAGATGAGCGGCCAGCTCGATCCAAGCCGGATGTGTACCAAGGACATGCCACACGAGCAGGTGGCCTATATGGTGAACTACCTCGCGAACTGCAAACTCTCCGAAGAGTGGCAGTTCGGCAAGGAGCCATATAGCCGAGCCAATCCGCCGCCCACGGTATGTTCTCCTTGTCTCTTCTTTTTCTCTCAGCTTTGTCGCCGCGTTCCTTTGGCCGACTCTGACTAGTCGGCTTGTCTTCGACAGAGCCCTCTTCTTCGGCCTGCCGGCGGGACGGACGCGGAGCGCTGATTCGTCCCCGACCGGACGCAGCACAACCTGGAGGACCCCGACTTGGGGGCGGCCGCTATGGATGACAACACTGAGCCGGGTGGTGGCCAAGCCGGCGGCGAAGCACCGGCTCAGGGCATGGAGTCACCTTCGACGACTGGCCGGACGACGACGAGGCCGAAGTCGTCCCGCGCCGTCGGCCGGCATCTGGTCGCGGCGCGGGTTCCTCCGCTGCACCGCCTGCTCGGGGCGGCGGGCAAAAGCGTCGCGCCGCCCAGGGGTTGTTCGGCAGTCGGACGAAGAAGCCCAGGGGCGGGGCTGCGGCGACCACTCGGGAGGAGGCGGCCGCGAAGGCGGCTCGCTTCCGCAAGACGGTGAAGCAACCACAGACGGTGTCGGCGTAAGTTCGAACTCTTTTGTGTACTCTTTTTTCTTTCTTTTCTCTGGTGGTCCCTGAATCCTTGTCTTTTTCTCTGAACAACCAGAGCTCCATTGTCGCTTGAGCGGGCGGCTGCCGCCTCCGTCGTCAAGTCGCCGAGGGGGTCTGGGAGCACCACTCGCCGCGTGGACCCCCGTGCCGACCTTCAGCAGGCGACAGAACGAAACGCGCGGGAGGAGCGGGAGGCGTGGGAAGCGGAGGCACGGAAGGCGGCCGCCGCCCAGGCGGCGCAGGAGGAGGAGGCGGCGAAGGCGCGCGCCGATGCTGCAGCCAAGGCCCAAGCGGAGGCTGCAGTTGCGGCGACGGTGGAGGGAGCCTTGTTGGTCACCCCACTGCACGTCACAGCGCCTGGAGCCCCGGAGCCCTCGCCAGAAGGAGCCGGCGGCGACCAGCCAGGGTTGGAAAGGGATGACGACGTCGTCATCCTGGGGAGGGCGCCGGTGCCGACCCCGCCGACTTGGGCGGCTCAAGGCGGCCGGCCTGATCTGCCGCTTGCGCAGTCGGCGGGGGGCGAGCTGGCCGCGAGGACTGAGCTGGCGGTCCGGATGCCGCCGAGCCGGCGCGCGGGGAAGGCTGCGTCAGAGCCACAGAAGGCCGCGTCGGAGCCGCAGCCGGCCGCGGGCTCCAGCTCGTCGGCCCAGGATGTGGAGGTGGCCAGCGCTACCTCAGGGTGGACGCCGGGCGGAGGAACAGCCGTGATGAACGTGGCCGCGCAGGACGTCCGGACCCGGCTCCGGGCCCAGGCTACGGCGCTGAGGCAGTATACCGACGAGTTCCTTGCGACGCGGGCGGCCATCCGGGTTAGTCTTTTTATCTTGCTTCCTCTTGATCTTTATTTCTTCCGTGGGGGCGCGTCAGCGCACCCACTGGGTGTAGTCCCCGAGTTCCGAGTCGGCTGCTGAGCAGGCGGCTTCGAACTTCTTGGTGGATTTGGCTTTGCTATTCTTGTTCTTACTTCGATCTTCTCCCTGTCTTGCAGGACTACCACAATCTTCGCGCGGCTGCCTTCAACTCCTAGGCTCGGGAGCTAACCCAGAAGACCGCCGACCTTACTGAGAGCCGGGGTAAGTGCTTTGTTCTTTATCTCACGTGGGGGCGCGTCAGCGCACCCACTGGGTGTAGTCCCCAAGATTCAGGCCGACTGCTGCGCAGTCGGGTCGGATCTTCCTTGACGACTTCCTCTTATTGTTTCTTGTTTTTCTGCCGTCTCTGTAGCGGCCAACGCCGGTCTGAGGGCACAGCTGGGAGAGTCTCAGACTGCCTTCGTGCCAAGGATGCCGAGCTCGCCGTCTTGGTGCAGGAACGCGACCGCCTGGCCAAGAAGTTGGCCGACCAGGAGGAGGGCCACAAGGCGGCTCTGAAGGCGGTGCAAGACCGCGAGGCCACCCTCCAGGCCGAGTACGAGACGGAGGCGGCTGGCTGGGCTGAAGCAAGGCAAATCTGATCACTGGCTATGGTCAGATCGAAGATCTGGTTGACGGTAAGCCGCCTACTTCATCGTCCTTTCTTGCCGTCTGCCGCTTTTGGCTCGTTTTCTGACTTGGTTTTTTCTCTTCTTTCTCTTTCTTTCTTGCCCAGAGTACTTCCCTGGCTACTCTACCGCCGCCAACCAGATCATCGAGGCCCGCCGCCAAGCACGAAGGCAGGCTGGCTTCGAGATTTCGCCAACCGCTGGCCGTTCGCTGGAGGAGCAGCTCTTGGCGATCCAGGCCCGTCTCCAGCCGGCTCACCAACTGTTCCGCCGGCAGCAGCGCGCCGGGGCGCAAGTATTGGCCGCTCTCTGGCCCAGCCAAGTGGTTCCTCGCACCCCCAGTCGAACTGCCGACTGGCTGGAGGTGGCAGTCGGCTGCTTCGAAGCCTGGAAGGCCTCGGCGGCTCGGTCCGGCGCCAGGCGGGCGCTGGAGTTCGTCAAGGCCTGGTACCCCGGCCTGAGCCTGGATCAGCTGGCTACCTGGCGGCAGCAAGCCGACACGGAGCTGGAGCCGGCGCGGCCGGCTATCATCCGGCGGGCTTCGGCGATCGCCGACTACACCGACACCAGCGTCTTCGCCCCTGAGGTAGATGACAACGGTGTCGCCCAGCCGGAGGAGTGGTTCGGGCTGAACCCGGCAGACGGTGAAGACTCGGCGGAGGAGATCGACTCCAGCGACGAGGGCGAAGAGGCGGAGGAGGAGGGTGAAGACGCCGAGCCGGCTGGTGGAGCAGCCGACCAGCCTCAGCCTGATCGCGCCTCCAGCACCACGTCACGCGCGAGTGCGTCGCCTGCCACTGGTGGTGACCAAGCCGAGACCCGCTAGGCGGCCACTCCTTCAGCCGGCGACGCCATCTCCACCGACCAGCCTGGCTCCCGCACCGTGCCTTAGTTTAGTCTGCCATCTTTTGTTTTCCTGTCTTGTCACTTTTGGAACAATGTTCTGTTAGGTCTGCACAATTCCACCCACTGGGGGTGTATTCGAACTTATGTCTATTGCCGGCCTGTTGGGGGCTTTATATGTATATATAACTTATGCATGCATTTGGCTTTTCCTCGTACTTTGCTTTTCATCCTTCTGCTATTTCCTTTGCCGCCCTCCTTTGGTTGCCGCCTCCCCAGTCAAACAGTTGCTCTGCAATCTGTAGCTGGAGGAGTGCTTGGCCAATTGGGGGGGGGCAAGTACTCTAGCTTTGCTGGACTAAAGCTAAGTGTCTAGGAAGCTGGCCAGCCGGCTGTTCTGACAGCCGGCAAGCGTGGTTGGAGGCCGTCCTTTTGCTATATAAGTTTGTTGGTCCTTAGCCGTTTTTCGTGTGGGCATCCTTTCCTTGCCTCTTGTTAGTCGGACAGTCGGTTCTTCGAGCTGCGACTTTCAACAAGAGAGGACTCGGGAGCCGGCACACTACTTGTCTGACTTCAGGTAGAACTTCTAATATAGCTCAAGGCGGCCAGTCCCCGGGCCGACTAGTCGAACCCGGTGCCCGACAAGAAATCAAATGTAGTAATACATTCATGGATATGACACTAGTCATTCATAGATAAATAAAGGCAGTCCCCGAGTACTGTTCGGTGGGCCTGTTGGTTCATACTTAATACAAAAGGGTAGCATGATACATACTGCTTTCAACTGTAAAATCTTCTCAGGAGGTTCGTGTTCCATGGTCGCTCGGACTCCTTGCCGGAGTCGTCTCTCTTGCGTGCTCTTGGTTTTTGCGCGTCGATCAGGTAGTAGGAGTCGTTGCCTAGTGCCTTGCTGATGACGAAGGGGCCTTCCCAAGGGGGGCGAGAGCTTGTGCTGGCCGGCTGTTCGCTGGATCAGCTGGAGCACAATGTCGCCCTCTTCGAAGGATCTTGGCTTGACCTTGCGGTTGTGGTAACGGCGCAGCCCTTGCTGGTAGATGGCGGACCGGCTGAGTGCTAACAGCCGGCCTTCTTCTAGTAGGTCGACACCGTCTTCTCTTGCTTCCTTGGCGTCCGCCTCCGTGTACATGGTGATCCGAGGCGAGTCGAACTCGATGTCTGTTGGGATGACAGCCTCGGCACCATATACAAGGAAGAATGGAGTAAAGCCGGTTGACTTGTTGGGTGTAGTGCGCAGACTCCAGAGGACAGCCGGGAGCTCATCAAGCCAGCAGCCGGCCGATCGCTCTAGTGGAACAACCAGTCGGGACTTGATGCCGGAGAGGATGAGTCCATTTGCTCGCTCGACCTGGCCGTTTGACTGCGGGTGGGCAACGGACGCTAAGTCCAGTCGGATGCCCTGCGTCGCGCAGAAACGTGCCAGTGCTCCTTTGGCGAAGTTCGTGCCGTTGTCGGTGATGATGCTGTGCGCACGCCGTACCGAGTAGTGATGTCAGTGATGAATGTCACGGCAGTCGGCCCGTTCAGCTTCTTGATCGGCCTTGCTTCGATCCACTTTGTGAACTTTTCCACAGCGACAAGTAGATGCGTCAAGCCGCTGCGGGCTGTCTTGAAAGGGCCCACCATGTCCAGTCCCCAGACGGCAAAAGGCCAGGTGAGGGGAATGGTCTTGAGTGCAGAAGCCGGCATGTGTTTCTTGGAACTAAAAACTTGGCATCCTCTACAGCTCTTGACTATCTCTTTAGCATCTTCCAAGGCAGTCGGCCAAAAGAAACCATGGCGGAAAGCCTTGACCACAAGTGATCTTGAGGCTGCGTGGTGGCCGCATTCGCCTTGGTGAATATCCTTGAGGATTGCCACTCCTTTTTCTGGCTCAACACAACGCTGGAAGACTCCAGTGACGCTGCGCTTCACAAGCTCTCTGTTGATTATTGCATATGCTGCGACTCGTCGTTGCACTAGTCTTGCTGAGATCTCATCAGCCGGCAGCTCTCTGCTGACTAGGAACTTGAGGATGGGCTGGGCCCATGATGGAGCTGTGACTTCTTCTTCTGTTAGTGTAGCCACCATGACTCGGGTGGGTGGGTTGGGTGGCGTGGAATTGGAGTCGGCCACCGCTTCTTGTGTCGTTGCAGTCCCCGGGCCGACTGCTGCAGTCCCCGGGCTGGGTTCTGAAGTCCCCGGGCCGGGTGCGGCGATGGCAGTCCCCGGGCCAGTTGTCGAAGTCCCCGTGCCGCCTGCGGGGTTCCTCCAGCCGGATCCGGCTGCATCTGGCGCAGGCGGTACGAAGATAGAGTCCGACTCTGGAGACGGCTTGATGGACGGCTTGAGGAGGCGCTGGAGGGAGACGCCAGTCTGTATGGCTTCTCGGGTGGAGCCGATCCGTGCTAGGGCATCTGCTTGGTCGTTGTCGGCCCTTGGTACGTGAAGGAACTCGCACCCTTCGAAGTATCCGCTGATCTGTTGGACGAGGAATCGATAGCTCGCCATGTTCGCGTCCTTGGCCTCCCAGTCGCTAGACGACTGCTGTACCACCAAGTCTGAGTCACCGTAACACAGGATCCGGCGTATGCCGAGCTCTTTGGCTAGCCGGAGCCCATGTACGAGCGCCTCGTACTCGGCCACGTTGTTGGAGGCGGCGAAGTGGATCTGCAGCGTGTACTTGAGCTTGTCGCCTTTGGGAGAGGTGAGGACGATGCCGGCTCCCAAGCCGGTGCGCATCTTGGACCCGTCAAAGTGCATCCGCCAATGGGTAGAGTCGGGAGCCGGCGGTAGGTACTGGGTCTCGGCCCAGTCGACGAGGAAGTCGGCCAATGCTTGGGACTTGATGGCGGTGCGGGGTTGGTAGAAGATCGTGTAGGGCGCCAGTGCAATGGCCCATTTAGCCACCCGGCCGGATGCATCCCGGCTGCCTATGATCTCGCCGAGCGGGGCGGTGCACACGACCGTGATGGGGTGCTCTTGGAAGTAGGGCTTCAGTTTCTTGGCAGCGAAGTATACCCCATAGCACATCTTCTGGTAGTGCGGGTAGTTCTGCTTTGAGCTGGAGCACTTCGCTTAGGTAGTACACCGGCCTCTGGACTAGCTGGGCTCGGCTTTCTTCCGGGTGCTGGACCACAACAACAGTACTGACTACTCGGCTGGTCGCGGCAATGTGGAGGAGCATGGGCTCCTTCTCAGTCGGCGCCGCCAGGACAGGCGGAGTGGTCAGCATCTTCTTCAACTCATGGAAGGCTTCATTGGCTTGGTCGTTCCACTCGAAGTGAGTGGACTTCTTCATGAGTCCGTACAGGGGGAGAGCCTTCTCTCCTAGTCGGCTGATAAAGCGATTCAGGAAGGCCAGGCAGCCGGTGAACTTCTGCACATCTCGTAGTTTGGTGGGAATCTCCATCCTCTCGATGGCCTTGATCTTGACGGGGTTGCACTCGATGCCGCGTTCGGAGACCAGGAAGCCTAGCAGCTGGCCGGCTGGCACTCCGAACACGCACTTCTCGGGGTTGAGCTTGATCTGGAATCGGCGCAAGTTGGCGAATGTTTCTTTGAGATCTTCCAGCAGGGTACCGCACTTCTCTGTCTTCACCACAATGTCGTCTACATAGACGTGGGCATTTCTGCCGAGTTGTTTCAAGAGGCATTTCTGCATGCAACGCTGAAAAGTGGCACCGGCATTCCTCAAGCCGAATGTCATAGTCAGGTAGCAGAAAGCTCCAAAGGGTGTGATGAAGGCAGCCTTCAGGCGGTCAGCTGGGTCCAACTTGATCTGATGGTACCCTGAGTAGGCATCCAAAAAACTCAACAGCTCGCATCCGGCTGTGGAGTCTATCACTTGGTCAATCCGTGGCAGAGCAAACGGATCCTTTGGGCGGGCCTTGTTCAGGCTGGTGTAGTCTATACACATACGCCACTTGTTATTCTTCTTCAGAACCAGAACTGGGTTGGCAAGCCACTCTGGAAAAAACACTTCCATGATAAAGCCAGCGGCAAGGAGCCGGGCTATCTCTTCTCCCATGATTCTTCGCTTCTCTTCTGACAGTCGGCGGAGGGGTTGCTTGACCGGCTTCGCGTCGGCGCGGACATGTAATTTGTGCTCGGCGAAATCCTTCGGGACACCCGGCATGTCCTTTGGGGACCATGCAAAAATTTCTCGATTCTCACGGAGGAAGTCGACGAGCTCGCCTTCCTATTTACTGTCCAAGTTCGCCCCAATGACAGCGAACCTCTCCGGGTTCTCCGGGTCCAAAGGTATCTTCTTCGTCTCTTTGGCAGGCTGGAAGGAGCCCTGCGCATCACAATCTTTGGGGTTGGGGGACAGGGCCGGCTGCTTGCCGGCCATGGCCACAACCCGCTCCAGCATCTTCTTCTCTTCTGCCACCACGAGGGACTCGGCCAGCCGGCTGCTGGCCATGGCACACTCGATGGACTTCTTGGAATCTCCGGCTACCGTGATGATCCCCTTCGAGCTCGGCATCTTCATCTTCAAGTAGGCGTAGTGGGGCACAGTCATGAACTTGGCCAGAGCAGGTCGGCCAAGCAGAGCATGATAGGGGCTCTCCAAATCCACTACCTTGAACCAGATCGCTTCTTGGTGAAAATGATCTTTGTCTCCGAAGAGAACATCCATTTTAATCTTGCCGATTGGGGAGCAAGACAAGCCGGGGACGATACCATGGAACACGGTTCGGCTTGGCATGATCTGCTTCGCCTTGATGTTCAGCTTCTCCATTGTATCACGGTACAGTATATTGATACTGCTTCCGCCATCTATCAGGACGCGGGAGAATCGGGCAGCTCGCCTCTCCGTCGCGAGGGTAACATCCAAGACCAGTGCATAGGAACCAGGGGATGGCATCACCTCTGGGTGGTCGGCCTGGCTCCAGCTGATTGGCTTCTCTGACCAGTGCATGAACTCGGGGGAGCTAGAGGCGACTGCATTGACTTCTTGATGCTGTCGGCGCCGACTACGCTTGTCGTCGGCTTGACTGGTGAAGACGATGTAGGCAGCGTGCTCTTCAGGGAATTCGTCTTGGATAGCTCCGACTGCCGGCCGAGCCGCCGGCTGCTGAGGGACTGGAGGCGGCAGGCCGGGAGGCGGAGGCGGCAACAACCCTTCGCCCTTGGAGATTCGTGTGAGCCAGTGGCATTTTCGGGTCGTGTGGTTAGACGGCTTCGTGCCCCTGTGGAACTTGCAGGGGGCGTCAAGAGCCTGCTCGTAGGAGAAAGCCGGCTGCCAAGCCGGCCTGCCACCCTTGTTCTTGGGAGCGGGCCGTTCTTCGGGCTGCTCATCTTCAACTGTGGCCACCTGCCGACTGGTGGAAGTCGGCATGGCGGCCTTGCGCTTGTGATCATTCTGGTAGGGACGCCGATTGGAGTCGCCAGCCGGCGTCTTCGGAGCCGGAGCAATCATCTTCCCCGAGGCGTCTACTCGAAGCTCGGTCTTCATCGAGGAGTCGGCCGTGGCGTACTTGTCCGCGATGACCAGCAACTCATCGAGGGTAGCCGGCTCATCGCAGAGGAGTCGGTGCTTGAGGAGGGTGCCCTCTCGGCACCCGGCGGTGAAGTACTCGATGGTCTGAACCTCGTGCACCCCCTCGCAGGAGTTGCGGAGCTCGGCCCACCGCGTGAGGTAGTCACGGGTCGAGTCATCGGGCCCTTGGACGCAGAGGGAGAGCTGGCGAGGCTTGGGAGGCCGCTTGTAGGTGCTGGTGAAGTTGCGGACGAAGACTTCCGTGAAGTCCAGCCAACTGTTGATGTTGTAGGGCTTGAGGCTGTTGAGCCATGTGCCTGCCGTGGCTTGCAGCATGAGGGGGACGTACTTCACGGCGATGCACCGATTGCCGTTGGCTATGCTGACAGCCGTGGAGTAGTCGATGAGCCAATCTTCCGGCTTCACTGAGCCGTTGTACTTGGGCGTGTATTTGGGGAGCGAGAACCCTTTGGGGAAGGGCTCGTCGTGGATGCGGGGGCCAAAGCATGGCGGGCCGACATCGTCTTCTTCTTCTAACGCCAAAGATCGAGCAAGGCGGTCGATCCGGTGCCGGGCGTCGTTCTCGCCGACTCCTTCTCGGCGGCCGAGTCGGTCGCCAAGAGTCGGGTGCGTGACGGGCGGCGGGGTGAGGCGTCTCTCTCTTCGAGGCGGGGGAGGAGGCAGATTTCCTTGGCATTCTACCGCTCGAGGGCGGCCTTCTGCGTCGCGCTCGATGGTGATGCGGGTTCGGCTGCGGCTGGCAGCTGGCTCCTTGTCTTTCTTCTGGCAGGCGCCGCTCGCAATCGGCGAGTGGGACGTCGCGGCGTGCTCCCGGCGCGGGGGATGACTATCAGCACGGGCGCCGGCTTTGTGTCGTTCTGCAGCCGTGTCGATCAGCTGCTGGATCCGTCTTGTCATGTAGGGGAGCTCATCGGCTCCCAGCCCATTGAGCTCTTCTGCGGCCGCCTGAGCGGCCCGCAGATTCTCGAGCGGGGTGGCGTAGACGGGGCGATCTGCCCCCAGCATGCTAGCGATAGCCGCGCCGCGCTTCTCGATGAAGCCGGCTCGGTTCGGGCCGCTAGGCAGCGGCGTACCGAAGGCGGCGCCGTCGACTTCGCGCTGGTGGGCCTCGGTGAGGCGTCTCATGGAGGCTATCTTCTGGCCTTCCGCGACGAAGGCGAGGTGGCGTGCCTCCAGGGTCTCGGCGTCGGCGTCGGCCGGGGTGGGGATGGAGAGGTCGTGCATCGCCGCTTGCAGGGCGTCGTGGGCGTTCTCGCCCGAGTTGGCGACGTGGCTGATGACCAACACTTCGGTGACAGCGCTGCTGCCACTGTCAGCTCGAGGGAGAGGATCGATGAAGACCACCACGTCGGAGGGGTAGGCGTCGAGCGACGCCGTGTCGGAGTCGACGAGCATCGGGTCGGTGGAGCCGACCGACTCCAAGTCTGCAGCAGGCTCGCTGGAGACGTGAAGCTGGTCGAGGAGGCTGACGAGGCGGCTCTCGGGGTAGTCCGTGCCTGCGTCGGACGCAAGCTCGTCGGAGATGCGAGTCTCGCGGAGAAGATCGGCGAGGCAGCTCGTTGCGCAGGTGTCGTCGACGCCTTGCAGCGCGTCGAGGCAAACGCCATCGGGCGCAGCAGGCTGGCTGCGCTCGCGGGGGAGGAAGAGGGTTCCCGTCCAGAACAGGTCTCCGGATGACGGTGCACCTGGACCCACGGTGGGCGCCAAATGTTGGGTGGTAGGTGCGACATATGCCAACGGGTGGCTTATCATAGTGGGTGCCAATAAGACGTCCCCGGTGCCTGGAAACGGGATGAGGCGAAGACATGCACGCCGGCGAATCTTACCTAGGTTCGGGGCTCTCCGAGGAGATAACACCCCTAGTCCTGCTCTGCGGGGGTCTCCGCATGATCACTAGATCGGGAAATGTAGCTACAATCGCTCCTAGAGCTGTTGGGTTCAAGTGGAGAAGAAGAACAAGGCTAGCTCTTGCTTCTCTTCTCTATGGTGTGTGTGTAATGCTAAGAAGCCAACCCTTTGCATGGGTGTCCTGGGGGTTTATATAGGCCTAACCCCCGGGGGTACAATTGTAATCCGGATGGGCACTGGTCCCAGCCGTCAGTGTCTATGCTCGCCGGCTTCTCCGCCGGCTGTTGGGGCCCGCCGACTGGTGGGTCCCGCCGGCTGCCGGCCTCTTGGTCGACAGGCCGGCCCTACCGCCTAGGGTCTTGTCGGCGGCTGCTTACTGTAGCCTCGCCCCTGATGACGAGGGCTTCATCGAGGTAAGCGTAGCTACAGTGTGCCACCTCGAGGGCTCTCACTGTAGCCTTACCTCGTCTTGTCTCCTTAATGTGGCACATGCTTCGAGGGAGGGGGTAGCCGGCTTCTGGGGGCCGGGTACGCCCTCGGCCAACTGGGGGAGGCCGGGCCGCCTTCGCGCCTCCCTCTGGCTGAAGGGGCACGCCGCCCATGGGACGTACTGGCGTCCGCCGTGGGTGACGTTGAGGCCAGCATGGCTACAGTGCCAAGCCGGACGGGAGATGGCCGTCCCGTACGGCGTCCTGTGGCCATGCCTGCCTCGGGCTTCGGGGGTAGTGGGCCGCACTGTGGCCACACCCCGTCTTGTCACCGTTATGTGGGTGTAGTTTTGGTGGTTGCGGTCTTGGCCGGATTCTTGGAGTCGGCGTTCTTCGTGGCCGGCTCGGGGAAGTCGGCATCCTTTATGGCCGGCTTCCTAGAGTCGGCCACCCCGTGATTATCCTGGGGGGAGGTTGCTGAGGCTGGGTCGCCTTCCGTGAGTCGGCTTCAGAGGTAGCCGGCCAGGGAAGGCGGCCCAATGCTTGGAATGCTTGAAGGCCCAAAGGCCGGATAAATTTATGGAAGAGCCAGGGGCAGTCGGTTAGGCTACCCATGGCTATTTACTCTGACACTGATATGATAGCAAACAGTGCTATCATACCTAACTCTGCGGGCTGACAGGATGCTTTAATGCACTGCTTAGTGTCACATCATTGGTTGCTCGGCAAGGCTTGCCGGGCTATCTTGCCAGTTCCGCGCCTGTTCTCGTGACACGTCGCAGGACGGGTGTCATCTGTGGGTTTCTTCTGTTGGAAATGGCTGCCATGTGGCGAATGGCTGCCACTTAATCACCTTGCGGCTTGACACCACACTGATGGACGATGTGGGCGTTGGAGTACTTGGTGAGGTGGTTTTGCTTCAGTGAGCCCCGGCAGCGCTTCGGGTGTCTGCTTCTGGGGGTGGCCTCGCCCTTTGCCGGGCTCGCCTGCCCGGCAAAGGAGGCCTTGTCTTGGCGATATCCTGCTGCTCTGGCTTGGCCTTAGTCTCTTTGAGCGGCATGCTGGTTCTTCAAATCTCTTGGTTCCCTGTATCCTAGCTTGGCTTGGTGGTTCAATCTTGCTCTTGTGCCTATGCACAGTCTGGGAAACAGACCCAGGGTTTGTTGTACCGATAATAAGAAATACTCGTAACACGATGTATTAAAGGGGTTGTCAATCCCTTTCGGGTAACGGCGCCAGAAATTGGCAAAGCGGGCGTGAATAAATTGTAGTAGATTGATAGATCGAACGCAAAATAAAATAAATAAGAATAAATTGCAGCAAGGTATTTTTGTATTTTTGGTTTAGTAGATCTAAAAATAAAAGCAAAGTAAAATAGATCGCAAAGGCAAATAATATGAGAAAGAGACCCGGGGGCCAGAGGTTTCACTAGTGGCTTCTCTCGAGAAAAATAGCAAACGGTGGGTGAACAAATTACTGTTGGGCAATTGATAGAACTTCAAATAAGCATGACGATATCCAGGCAATGATCATTACATTGGCATCATGTCCAAGATTAGTAGACCGACTCCTGCCTGCATCTACTACTATTACTCCACACATCGACCGCTATCCAGCATGCATCTAGTGTATTAAGTTCCTGGAGAAACGGAGAAATGCAATAAGAACGATGACATGATGTAGACTAGATCTATTTATGTAGAAATAGACCCCGTCGTTTTATCCTTAGTAGCAACGATACATACGTGTCGGTTCCCCTTCTGTCACTGGGATCAAGCACCGTAAGATCGAACCCACTACAAAGCACCTCTTCCCATTGCAAGATAAATAGATCGAGTTGGCCAAACAAAACTCTCGGATCATGGGTTCGGCAAAACCCTCAAGGTTCGAACACTGGGGTGCACACGAAGATCTCCCCCCTACCAATCCACGTCCTAGCTTCGCTAAGATCTCAAGGGCTAACTCGACGAACTCGCAACACAAGGGACACAAGATTTATACTGGTTTGGGCCACCGTTGTGGTGTAATACCCTACTCCAGTGTGGTGGTGGTGGATTGCCTCTCGGGCTGAGGGTGAACAGTACAAGAGGAAGAATAGCCTCCTGAGGTCGAGTTGTTCTTGCGCTTGGTGTGTGGCTAAGGATCAGCTAAAGATCAGATGAGATGCCTCTGAATCGGCCCTCCAAAATCCGGCCGTGAATCCGTGTGTGCCCCTACGGTGGTGGCTACTTATATAAGCCCTGGTCGTCTCCCCAAATATTGAGCGGGAAGGGAGCCAACAATGGCCAATTTGAAAGGGGACAGCAAGTACAACTTATCCTGACAAAAGCAGTCTTCGCATGCAAAAGGCTCTGGTGGTGACGCCGCCTTGGGCTCCATGGTAACCTCCATCTTGCCGTCCTGCTGGTCTTGGTCTCGTTGCACTGATATGAAAACCTTTGCTTGATGCCTTGGTACTCCACGCCTGCGCTTGCCTCCTTAGCACCAAAGAGTAAATGAGTACACTGTGCGTGCTGGCACCCGCGTGGCGCCTGCCTGATCTCGATCGTCATGGCTTACGTCACGAGAACCTCGCGACTTTTGCCTTGCCCTGATGTCTCCGCCCCTCGCGAGCCTGCCTGGTGAGGCCGCTCCTAAGGAGGTCTTGCATCGTCCGCCTCGCGAGGCTTGGCCCCTCGCGAGGGTCTTGAGAGCTTCTTGGTGGAGATGGGCCATACGGGCTTGCTCGCAGCGCCACGCCATGGGCCACAGGGAGGCAAGTCTGGGGACCCCTGTTCCCAGAACACCGACAGTAGCCCCCGGGCCCAAGGCGCGCTCGGGCTTGGCTTCAAGGCGAAGCCAAAGGTCAAGTTCGGAGCGCCGCGTGCCCCAAAAGCATGCAGCCTTGGTCGAAGCGTGGCGGTTGATTGGACATGGGCGTCTCCGCTTCCCCACGCTGCCTCAGCAACTGCCCGACTTGACAAAAGTTGGCACAGACAGTGCTTGCCTTCATTGCTCCCTTTCGCCTTGCGCCAAATCCCCTTTCTCGCTCCTCGCTGCCGAAACCTCCAGATCTGCTCCAATCCTCCCCCCTTAGTGACCAATGGCGCCCCGGAAGACGAAGCCCTCCTCGTCGGCGGCTTGGTACGAACCAGCTCTCGACGCTCCCAACATATCGGAGAAGAGACTCGCCACCACGCGCTTGCTGACAGCGGGAGAAGGCAACGAGAGGGGGAAGACGGAGCTCCGGGTCGCCTCCGACGTGCCGGAGCCCGAGGGAAGCCCCTTCTTCCCCTTCTTCACAAGCAGTATCGCTGCAGGGTTGGTTCCCCCCTTCTCTGACTTCTTCTATGAGGTCCTTGGCCACTACGGGCTGCAGGCGTTGCATCTTTGTAACGCCCCAAGACCGACGCTCCAGATGCCTTCCTTGTTTTGCGAGTCAGCTGTGATATTTATTTGTTTGTTGCATCTCATCTCATAGCATCATGCACATTGCATCTACATGTTTTCATAAAGCTTGCATCTGTTCGTAGTTGCCGCGTTGCCCCTTGCCTTCGTTGACCGATCCGAGTCCAATAGGGTTTTTGCTTCCCTCTTGACCGTGACCACCTAACCTCTCTTGCCAGCTCGCAGCCCCCTCGCGCGCGCGTCTGAAACTCCCCCGAACCCGACCCGGACAGTCATCGCTGTTGGGCACGGATCATCTTCAAACGTCCCTATAAATATCTCCCGTCCTTTGTTTGCACTTCCTAACCTATTTTCCCGGAGCCGTTCGATCGTGATTGGAAAGACCAGATTATCCCCTAACTAAAAACCCACCTACTATATAATCAGTGTAAACCTACCTAACCCTAGAACCTAGCCGTCCCATCCATCCATTCCTCCCCGCCGCCATTTTCCTCCACCCGGTCTCCATCTTCATCGGGATCTCCTCCCGATCCAAAATCCTCTCCGACCCCCTCCCTGTTTTTCAGCGCCGCCCAAATCGCAGCAGCCAACCACCATCCTTGCCCGAGCCACAGCGAGCCTCCAAGGCACCAGCCTCCCGTCTTCGCCCTTCGCCCCCGAACTTCTCTTCTCGCGCACAAGCTCCGCGACCCCGACGGCCACTTCATCCGCCTCGTCGCCGGCCGACCGAACCAGCAGAAGAGCCCCGCGTTGCTCTTTCCTTCCCCTCCCCCGATTTCTAGTCCCTCCTCTCACATCTCTCTCTCTGAACCAGGACGCCGCCTGTTCTCCGCTCGCGGGATACCTCAGAAAAGAGCTCCACCGTCGCCCTGACCTCGGATCCGGCCGATTTCCATCGCCTGGAGCCACCACGCCAAGTCCGCTGCCGCGTCATCTTCAAGCCATTGGGCGCCTGGTTCCCTGCCTAGCCCGCTCGTTCTCTGCACGAGGGAGACGCAACGCCAGCGCCTCGTCTGCCTCCCCTGCATCACGCCCCGTCGTCGGGAGCTCGTCCCCAAGTCCCGCCAGTGCCGCCTCGCCAAGTCGTCGCCGTCCCCACCTCCAGTGCCCCAAGTTCCCGCCGCCGCGCCATGTTGTCGTTCCTGTGCTTCCTCGCCGTCCCGTACTTCCTCGCGCCACCTTCAGATTGAGCAGGAGTCTTGACCCCGACCTCCTCCTCTGCTTCTTCCCTAGCGCCGCACCAAGCTCCGCCGCCCAAGATGCGCCGTCGCCTGCCGCAGTCCCTGTCGCTGTCGTCTTCAACGGTTCCTGACGAGGATGACGCCCTCCTGTCCGTCTCGAGCGCCAAGTCCCTCGCCTCGCTGCCTCGTCGCCGCAGCAAAAGTAGCAGTTCGCCAACTCCCGACAACCGCTCCACCTCTGCGCGCCCGTCGCCTCCTCCACCGGATCTTGTTCACTCTGTTGCCCAGCCGCCGGTCTACTTCACTGCATCAAGCAACACCAGTTCAGGCAGAGGAGGGCGATGCCTCTGCCTCGGCACCTCTCGTTGACCGCGCGTGGGCCTCCTCTTGCCTCGCCAAGGGCCAGTGCCCACCTCTGCCTCCCATTCAACCGGCATCCCTCTGCCCCAGCTGGGCTTGGCCCAATGTGAGCAACCCTCGCCCAGATCCAGATTCGGCCCAGTTCATGTTTTTTTCCAGTTATGCGAATTTGTCTAATTTCCAGAGTTATCTGTTTTACGGAAAACCCCCTCATGTTCATGCATATAATAACTCAACAACCATGCATCGGATTAAAATGATTTAAACATGAAAAATCCTTAGACTTTTATCTAGTTTCGTAATATGTGACTTTCATCCATGTTAAAAATGCTAAAACTTGCTGTTTTTTTAATTTTGCATAAATGCCATGTTAAAATGATTTATTTCATAGCTAATTAACCGTAGCTCCGAATTTAACAAACTTTATATGTAAATGGGGTGGAAAAATGAATAGAGTAACTTGGTTCACTTTATTTTGATGTTTAACAACTCTAAAATATGCTTTAGGACAGAACAGTACCAAATCTAAAATATGCATATGAGGATTTTCCGGAATTATT
Source organism: Triticum aestivum (assembly GCF_018294505.1). Classification (NCBI taxonomy): domain Eukaryota; kingdom Viridiplantae; phylum Streptophyta; class Magnoliopsida; order Poales; family Poaceae; genus Triticum; species Triticum aestivum. The sequence continues at coordinate 361,034,253 of NC_057796.1, forward strand.
GTTTGGTGTTCCGACCTCATTTAAACTTGCATAAATAGTTCGTTTTCATATGCTTCACCCCCTTGCCATGTTTAATAACATTTAATATTGTTGGGTACATAAACGAGAGAGAACTAAATAACTTGAATGTGGTGTTTCGTCAATATGCAACTCGTTGCATATTGAGCTCCACTTAATTTGTGGTATTGTTTTTGCACTTTTCCATGCCATGCATATGTAAACCGGACATGCATCATACTTGTTTGTGCATCATGCCATGTGTATGTGGTGGTTGTTTACTATGTTGTTTGTTTTTTCCTGGTTGCTTCTCTCGTTAGCTTCGGTTTCGTTCCGGAGGTGTGAGGATTCGTTCGACTACGTCTGTTTGTCTTCTTCACAGACTCGTTCTTCTTCCTAGCGGGATTTCAGGCAAGATGACCATACCCTCGAAATCACTTCTATCTTTGCTTGCTAGTTGTTCGCTCTATTGCTATGCTGTGCTACCTACCACTTGCTATAGCATGCCTCCCATGTTGCCGTGTCAAGCCTCTAACCATCCTTTCCTAGCAAACCGTTGTTTGGCTATGTTACCGCTTTGCTCAGCCCCTCTTATAGCGTTGCTAGTTGCAGGTGAAGATGAAGTTTGTTCCTTGTTGGAACATGGATATTTTTTGGGACAACACAATATCTCTTATTTAATTAATGCATCTATATACTTGGTAAAGGGTGGAAGGCTCGGCCTTATGCCTGGTGTTTTGTTCCACTCTTGCCGCCCTAGTTTCCGTCATACCGGTGTTATGTTCCTTGATTTTGCGTTCCTTACGCGGTTGGGTGATTTATGGGACCCCCTTGACAGTTCGCCTTGAATAAAACTCCTCCAGCAAGGCCCAACCTTGGTTTTAACATTTGCCACCTAAGCCTTTTTCCCTTGGGTTCTGCAGACTCCAGGGTCATCTTTATTTTAAACCCCCGGGCCAGTGCTCCTCTGAGTGTTGGTCGAACCTGTCAGCCGCCGGTGGCCACCAGGGGCAACACTGGGCTCGCCTACCAGAAGTTTGGACAATCCGGTGTGCCCTGAGAGCGAGATATGTGCAGCTCCTATCGGGATTTGTTGGCACATTCTGGCGGCTTTGCTGGTCTTGTTTTACCATTGTCGAAATGTCTTGTAAACGGGGATTCCGAGACTGATCGGGTCTTCCCGGGAGAAGGAATATCCTTCATTGACCGCGGTTATGTTGGGCTAAGTTGGGACACCACTGCAGGGTATAAACTTTCGAGAGCCGTGCCCGCGGTTATGTGGTAGATGGGAATTTGTTAATGTCCGGTTGTAGAGAACTTGACACTTCACTTAATTAAAATGCATCACCCGCGTGTGTAGCCGTGATGGTCTCTTTTCGGTGGAGTCCGGGAAGTGAACACGGTTCTTGTGTTATGCTTGAACGTAAGTAGTTTCAGGATCACTTCTTGATCACTTCTAGCTTCACGACCGTTGCGTTGCTTCTCTTCTCTCTTATTTGCGTATGTTAGCCACCATACATGCTAGTGCTTGCTGCATCTCCACCTCACTACCCTTTCCTACCCATAACCTTAAATAGTCTTGATCTCGTGGGTGTGAGATTGCTGAGTCCTCGTGACTCACCAGATACTTCCAAACAGTTGCAGGTGCCGATGATACCAGTGCAGATGACGCAACCAAGCTCAAGTGGGAGTTCGACGAGGAACTTGGTCGTTACTATGTTTCGTTTCCTAATGATCAGTAGCGGAGCCCAGTTGGGACGATCGGGGATCTAGCATTTGGGGTTGTCTTCTTTATTTTGGTTCCGTAGACGGACCTTGATTGTATTCTGGATGATGTATGTTTAACTTGTTATTTGTGTGAAGTGGTGATTGTAAGCCAACTCTTTATCCCATTCTTGTTCATTACATGGGATTGTGTGAAGATGACCCTTCTTGCGACAAAACCTACAATGCGGTTATGCCTCTAAGTCGTGCCTCGACACGTGAGAGATATAGCCGCATCATGGGTGTTACAAGTTGGTATCAGAGCCATCCCCGACTTAGGAGCCCCCTGCTTGATCGAATCGCTGGCGTTGTTGAGTCTAGAAAAAAATGTTTTGAGTCTTAGGATTATATATATCGGAGAGTAGGATTCTTTTTACTCCTCACTCCCTTCATCGCTCTGGTGAGGTCTCGTGACGTAGATGTTTTGACTTTCCTCTCCTTAAATTTAACTAAATTTTTTTTAGGATCACGCGGGTATCTTGGAATCGTTCCGATGGTTTTGTGACGAGAACATTGTTCTTGGTGCCTCCTGACATTTAGGGGTTGTGGAAGTGTCACGGGGAGTTAAGCTCCGAGGTGTTGTCGTCACAATTTTATCGTTGCAGTTCTGGAATACCTGAGTTTCGCCGACATCGAAAATCTCTTTTATGCAGTTTTTGGTGAGATCACCTCGACGCCACCCAGTACTAGGGCGGGAGTTCGTGAGTATTACCATAACTCGTATAACGGATGCTTTTCGAAGGTTGAGGTACATGATTTCCGAAGGTTTCTTGGTTATGTGTTGAAGGATGGATACAGCTGGATCTAGGTATTGTTAGTTTGGGTGAGATATATTGCGTCCCCTGTATCCCCAACACCGGATTGCATAACCAGAAAGTTTCGGGAGTTTATAGGTGGGAATTCAAGTAGCTCCTAGAATATCTTTTCGACAGATGTATGATTTGAGACTGGGGTCCAACGTCTAGTGGTTCGCTTTTCACGGTCGATTTACAGTGGTCGCGAGGCATCTTAAAGAATCCTTGGCTATGCCGATTCGGGGACGTCTTGTTTTTCATTTGTGACGTCCGCTGTACGTCGTGCCCGTGGGGCCTCATCACGAACACTTTGGGCAAAATCTCTATCGTATGTTTGTTTCTGGCTGATTTTGCAAGCCATTCCTTTGTTTTGTTTTGAGTTGTGGTATTCGAGTTGCTTCGAAGTCAAATGTTGATTCCATACCTTTTCTGAATGGTGTTCTCATATTTCTATGGGAGTGCTAATCCTTCTTGATCACTGAGGTTGTCATGTCAACTCTTTTCCAACCGGCGTGCTTCTCTTCAAGTGGATCCGATCATTTCAACATTCGCAAGATCACCTCTCAGTTTCCCAACGTTGTTCGTTTCATCCGTCCCCAAGTTATCTTTGTTTTCCCCGCCCTCCCACCCTTTTTCTTCAAGGACTCAGATTTCTTAATCAAGTATCCATCTTATAGATGGGAAGTCTCTCCATTCTTTTCTGTCAATGTTCTTATCCGGTGATTCCCAGGAAGATACTAACGGAGCCTTAACTTCATCATTATTCGTTCTTTTTCTTCTCCGGTGGATTCAATTCAAGCTTTGTCGATCATACCCTTTCCTCGTTTCAAATGTTTTCTCATGCCGGTGCAACTCTTAATCATTCTTCGTGTGCTATTCAATTGTTCCGGAGTGCTGAAGATGCCTCAGGAGATTCATGTTTTCATTCCTAATCCGTTCAAGCTATTTCGAGGTTGTTATCTCATTCAACTCATTTAATTCAACTAGTGCAATCTCTCTTTTAAATCATTCGATGGTGTTTCTTTTGAGTGGGCCCTAACCCACAGGTCTTTTCCAGGATCTTACCTGACTCTTCTAATTTTCCCGGAGCTTCTAAAATTCTTTTCAAAGTTTGACGTAAGAATGGGTTACTATCAGTCATATGTCTTTCTCCAAGATCTTTCAAATTCTTTTCATCGTTGGTTCATCATTTCTATTATCCATTGTTCCGGAGCGTCTCAATAATTTTGGTGGTATTTCTCCTCGTCATTCTCGGATTTTGAAGACCGAAGAAGAGTTCCTCTTAAATCCTTACCCGTTCTTCCAAAGATTCATAGTTCTAGCTTATGCCATCCTCTCATAATTATTTTCGATTGTGAGAATTCCTTTCACCCATCCGGAGCAATTCATGAGTCTTTTTAGTTTGATTCTCCGAAGGCCATCATTTCAGAAGATTTATTCGTTCTCAACATTCAGCTCTCTTTCTCCAAATCTTATCGGTGCATCATTCAAGTATTCTCTAATCAATTCATGATCTCTTCGTTTCACTTGTATCTAAATTCTGTCAAGTATCTTTATTCGTTTTCTAATTCTTCTCGGTGAATTGTGCCTTTGCTACTTTCATTTCCAATTCTTACGGTGGTTCGTTCAAGAGTTCTCTTCCTTGGTTATCATATCAATTCATTCATTCTTTCCAATCCTACCGGCGGATTGTTGGAGACTTTTCTCAAGTTCACGCTATAACTCTCTTAATCCTTTCTACGAGAATAAGTAGTATGCCCAATCCGTTGATTGTCATCAATTTAAATTGGTGAAGGATATGCATAACACAATTCTTATTATGGTTTCATCCAAGTGATCTAGTTTCTTCTTTCCAGAGTTGTTCATCATGTCACATTTCTCGGTTCGAGATGCTTCATCTTTTCTTTCCCGGAGTTCCAAGTTTTCCGCTTTATCTCGTCGCGAAGCTCCACCTAAATCATTGCAAGGCTTCACCTTGTGTTTTCAACTTTTCTTTCTTTTTATCATCCTTTTATTACCGGAGTTCTTCATAGAGGCTGTACATGGTGCTTCGTCAAGGATTCCTTTCATTCTTCAATTGTTCTTCAAGATTTCTCTCGGAGTCAAGATCCGTCAAGCTATACTCTAAAATAAACATGGTGCTCAACACATGTTTGTCTTGAGGAGTTCAAGCATTCTTCATCTCGCATTCCGAAGTGCAATTCTTTCTACCTTATCTTTTGAGGTGGTGCTATGTCTTTCTTGATAAATTCCATTCATGTTTCATGATTCACAAGTTGTCCGGAATGACATATTTTAAACCCATCATTTTCAATTTGTTCATGAGATCCTTTACAACCCATCAATCTCTTCATTGGAGTTATCTTTGGTTATATTTCACCTAAAGTTTTCTCTAAGGATTGTTGCTATTTATAGTGCTTATAAATGACCCAAGTTCTTCATTTATCGTCCCGGCGAAATAACTTTCTCGTCTCCTTGTTCATATCAATGCAATCTATTGTTTTTCCGTTAGTGGCAGAATTTCACCTCAAGTTTTTGAGATGTTTTCCATAAGCCCAAAACAAGCTTCTTCTTTTCGTTGTTGATTTTTTTCCAACAACTTTGTTCAATCCTTCTTTTTTAAGGATGCTTTTCAAATTCAATCGTGGTAGAAGATATTATTTTCTTCTCAATTCTTTCCTTTCCAATGATCCAACTTCTATTCTTTTGTTCCAGAGGCATTGTAAGGTTGCTCTCTTCGACCCATCATCTTGTTTTGTGAAGATCATGTTCTTTTATTGCTTATCCATTTAACCGGAGTGCTTGCATGTACTTCTTGTCCATCGTAACCATTTTTGTTTGTCTTTCAACCTACAAGGTTCTTGTAATGTTCCTTGTTCCTCTTTTCTAACGGAGTGTTTTGAACTTCGATCATCTCTGTTGCATTCTTTTCTCGAAAATGGTTTAACCTCTCAAGGTTCTTTGGTTTCACTCGTTTGTCAAGAAGCAACTTTGGTTTACCTCTTCCTCTTCCGTTTCTCTCGGGTGCCATCCTAGATATCGGGACGAGATCCTCTTGTAGTTTAGGAGTGTTGTAACGCCCCAAGACCGACGCTCCAGATGCCTTCCTTGTTTTGCGAGTCAGCTGTGATATTTATTTGTTTGTTGCATCTCATCTCATAGCATCATGCACATTGCATCTACATATTTTCATAAAGCTTGCATCTGTTCGTAGTTCCCGCGTTGCCCCTTGCCTTCGTTGACTGATCCGAGTCCAATCGGGTTTTCGCTTCCCTCTTGACCGTGACCACCTAACCTCTCTTGCCAGCTCGCAGCCCCCTCGCGCATGCGTCCGAAACTCCCCCGAACCCGACCCGGACAGTCATCGTCGTTGGGCACGGATCATCTTCAAAAGTCCCTAAAAATATCTCGCGTCCTTTGTTTGCACTTCCAAACCTATTTTCGCGGAGCCGTTCGATCGTGATCGGATGGTCCAGATTATCCCCTAACTAAAAACCCACCTACTATATAATCAGTGTAAACCTACCTAACCCTAGAACCTAGCCGTCCCATCCATCCATTCCTCCCCGCCGCCATTTTCCTCCACCCGGTCTCCATCTTCATCGGGATCTCCTCCCGATCCAAAATCCTCTCCGACCCCCTCCCTGTTTTTCAGCGCCGCCCAAATCGCAGCAGCCAACCACCATCCTTGGCCGAGCCACAGCGAGCCTCCAAGGCACCAGCCTCCCGTCTCCGTCCTTCGCCCCCGAGCTTCTCTTCTCGCGCACAAGCTCCGCGACCCCGACGGCCACTTCGTCCGCCTCGTCGCCGGCCGACCGAACCAGCAGATGAGCCCCGCATCGCTCCTTCCTTCCCCTCCCCTGATTTCTAGTCCCTCCTCTCACATCTCTCTCTCTCTGAACCAGGATGTCGCCTCGTCTCCGCCCGCGGGCTACCTCAGAACGTAGCTCCACCGTTGCCCTGGCCTCGGATCCGGCCGATTTGCATCGCCTAGAGCCGCCACGCCAAGTCCGCCGCCGCGTCATCTTCAAGCCATCGGGCGCCTGGTTCCCTGCCTGGCCGGCTCATTCTCTGCACGAGAGAGACGCAACGCCAGCGCCTCGTCGCCAAGTCGTCGCCGTCCCCACCTCCGGTGCCCCAAGTTCCCGCCGCCGTGCCATGTTGCCGTTCCTCTGCTTCGTCGCTGTCGAGTACTTCCTCGCGCCACCTTCAGATCAAGCAGGAATCTTGACCCCGAGCTCCTCCTCTGCTTCTTCCCTAGCGCCGCACCAAGCTCCGCCGCCCAAGCTGCGCCGTCGCCTGCCGCAGTCCATGTCGCCGTCGTCTTCAACGGTTCTCGACAAGGACGACGCCCTCCTGTCCGTCTCGAGCGCCAAGTCCCTCGCCTCGCTGCCTCATCGCCGCAGCAAAAGCAGCAGTTCGCCAAGTCCCGGCAACCGCTCCACCTCTGCGCGCACGTCGCCTCCTCCACCGGATCTCGTTCACTCTGACGCCCAGCTGCCGGTCTCCTTCGCTGCATCGAGCAGCACCGGTTCAGGCAGAGGAGGGCGATGCCTCTGCCTCGACACCTCCCGTTCACCGCGCGTGGGCCTCCTCTTGCCTCGCCAAGGGCCAGCGCCCACCTCTACCTCCCTTGCAACCGGCCTCCCTCTGCCCCAGCTGGGCTTGGCCCAATGTGAGCAACCCTCACCCAGATCCAGATTCGGCCCAGTTCATGTTTTTTTTTCAGTTATGCGAATTTGTCTAATTTCCAGAGTTGTTTGTTTTACGGAAAAACCCCTCGTGTTCATGCATATAATAACTCAACAACCATGCATCGGATTAAAATGATTTAAACATGAAAAATGCTTAGAATTGTATCTACTTTCATAATATGTGACTTTTATCCATGTTAAAAATGCTAAAACTTGATGTTTGTTTAAATTTGCATAAATGCCATGTTAAAATGATTTATTTCATAGCTAATTAACCGTAGCTCCGAATTTAACAAACTTTATATGTAAATGGGGTGGAAAAATGCATAGAGTAACTTGGTTCACTTTATTTTGATGTTTAACAACTCTAAAATATGCTTTAGGATAGAACAGTACCAAATCTAAAATATGCATATGAGGATTTTCCGGAATTATTGTTTAGTGTTCCGGCCTCATTTAAACTTGCCTAAATAGTTAGTTTTCATATGCTTCACCCCTTGCCATGTTTAATAACATTTAATATTGTTGGGTACATAAACGAGAGAGAACTAAATAACTTGAATGTGGTGTTTCGTCAATATGCAACTCGTTGCATATTGAGCTCCACTTAATTTGTGGTATTGTTTGTGCACTTTGCCATGCCATGCATATTTAAACCGGACATGCATCATACTTGTTTGTGCATCATGCCATGTGTATGTGGTGGTTGTTTACTATGTTGTTTGTTTCTTTCCGGGTTGCTTCTCTCGTTAGCTTCGGTTTCGTTCCGGAGTTGTGAGGATTCGTTCGACTACGTCCGTTTGTCTTCTTCATGGACTCGTTCTTCTTCCTAGCGGGATTTCAGGCAAGATGACAATACCCTCGAAATCACTTCTATCTTTGCTTGCTAGTTGTTCGCTCTATTGCTATGCTGTGCTACCTACCACGTGCTATAGCATGCCTCCCATGTAGCCATGTCAAGCCTCTAACCATCCTTTCCTAGCAAACCGTTGTTTGGCTATGTTACCGCTTTGCTCAGCCCCTCTTATAGCGTTGCTAGTTGCAGGTGAAGATGAAGTTTGTTCCTTGTAGGAACATGGATATTTTTTGGGATATCACAATATCTCTTATTTAATTAATAAGTCTATATACTTGGTAAAGGGTGTAAGGCTCGGCCCTATGCCTGATGTTTTGTTCCACTCTTGCCGCCCTAGTTTCCGTCATACCGGTGTTATGTTCCTTGATTTTGCGTTCCTTACGCGGTTGGGTGATTTATGGGACCCCCTTGACAGTTCGCCTTGAATAAAACTCCTCCAGCAAGGCCCAACCTTGGTTTTAACATTTGTGACCTAAGCCTTTTTCCCTTGGGTTCTGCAGACTCAAGGGTCATCTTTATTTTAAACCCCCGGGCCAGTGCTCCTCTGAGTGTTGGTCCAACCTGTCAGCAGCCGGTGGCCACCAGGGACAACTCTGGGCTCGCCTACCGGAAGTTTGGACAATCCAGTGTGCCCTGAGAACGAGATATGTGCAGCTCCTATCGGGATTTGTCGGCACATTCGGGCGGCTTTGCTGGTCTTGTTTCACCATTGTCGAAATGTCTTGTAAACCGGGATTCCGAGACTGATCGGGTCTTCCCGGGAGAAGGAATATCCTTCGTTGACCGTGAGAGCTTATAGTGGGCTATGTTGGGACACCCCTGCAGGGTATAAACTTTCGAGAGCCGTGCCCGCGGTTATGTGGCAGATGGGAATTTGTTAATGTCCGGTTGTAGAGAACTTGACACTTGACTAAATTAAAAGGCATCAACCGCATGTGTAGCCGTGATGGTCTCTTTTCGGCGGAGTCCGGGAAGTGAACACGGTTCTTGTGTTATGCTTGAACGTAAGTAGTTTCAGGATCACTTCTTGATCACTTCTACGTTCACGACCGTTGCGTTGCTTCTCTTCTCACTCTTATTTGCGTATGTTAGCCACCATACATGCTAGTGTTTGCTGCAGCTCCACCTCACTACCCTTTCCTACCCATAAGCTTAAATAGTCTTGATCTCGCAGTTGTGAGATTGCTGAGTCCTCGTGACTCACCAGATACTTCCAAATAGTTGCAGGTGCCGATGATACCAGTGCAGATGACGCAACCGAGCTCAAGTGGGAGTTCGACGAGGAACTTGGTCGTTACTATGTTTCGTTTCCTGATGATCAGTAGCAGAGCCCAGTTGGGACGATCGGGGATCTAGCATTTGGGGTTGTCTTCTTTATTTTGGTTCCGTGGACGGACCTTGATTGTATTCTGGATGATGTATGTTTAACTTGTTATTTGTGTGAAGTGGCGATTGTAAACCAACTCTTTATCCCATTCTTGTTCATTACATGGGATTCTGTGAAGATGACACTTCTTGCGACAAAACCTACAATGCGGTTATGCCTCTAAGTCGTGCCTCGACATGTGAGAGATATAGCCGCATCGTGGGTGTTACAATCTTCATCCCAACTCCATCCTTCTCTTGTCGATCTTCGCCTACTACTGCGAGGCGTAACTCGGCGTGATGCCATCCGTGGCTCTGCTGCGCCACCTCTTCTTCCTCCGCGTCAGCAAGGGTCATATCTCTGGGTGCGCCAATTTCATCGCGGCCGGCAAGGCCAACTCGATCTCGAATACCGGGTAGAAGGCTGACAACCTCATGGCTAAATGGGTCATGATGAGCGCCAAGTGCGTCCACCCGCGCTTGGCGCTGACGACGGAGATGCCCCAGTCCGACAAGGGGTGGCCTTGTGCGAAGCTCACTGATGAGCGGGCGTCGTCGGTATTGGAGCAGATGAAGACCGACTTGAAGCCGGGCAACATGAGGGCGGCCAAAGTGACAGGGGCCATGCTCCTGAGGGAGTTCTTGATGCTGCGCGTTACCCACTTAAGGCGCGTGCGCGCCCCTTGTGGAGGCTTGGGGATGAAGAGGACAAGATTCGCCTGAGTCCGGAGGCCTTGCCTAACGATGAGCTGTCCGCAGTTTTGCGCCTATTGGTCGGGACAACCAGGAGTACCCGCTGTCGGTGTCAAAACCGGTGGGTCTCGGGTAGGGGGTCCCGAACTGTGCGTCTAAGGTCGATGGTAACAAGAGACAAAGGACACGATGTTTACCCAGGTTCGGGCCCTCTCTATGGAGGTAATACCCTACTTCCTGCTTGATTGATCTTGATGAATATGAGTATTACAAGAGTTGATCTACCACAAGATCGTAATGGCTAAACCCTAGAAGCCTAGCCTGTATGACTATGGTAATGTATATGTTCTACGGTTTATATAGACACCGGGGAGATCTAGGGTTGAATAGAGTCGGTTACATAGAAAGGGATTTTCATAGTTGATCGCCAAGCTTGCCTTCCACGCCAAGGAGAGCCCTATCCGGACACAGGTATAGTATTCGGCCTTGTTGTCTTCACAGCCCATCAATCTGGCCCATGGATAACAGGCCGGACGCCTGAGGACCCCTTAGTCCAGGACTCCCTCAGTAGCCCCTGAACCTGGCTTCAATGACGAGGAGTCAGGCGTGCAGATTGTCTTTGGCATTGCAAGGCAGGTTCCCCCTTTTCTAAACTCCAGGATAGTCTTTGGACGAGATGATTGTATCCAGACCTGTAACACGTTCCACACACAACCGCAGAGAGAATATAATACTTCCACGAGTCCAATCCGATTTTTTACAACATGACATCATGTCTGCCCGGTCATAATATCGAACCATTTTTCATCTGTCGCTCCACGTTTTGAGACACGGTTGCCATTGGCACGTCTTGTCGAAGCAGAGATTGTGTCCCCTTATTACGGGATTCTCATCAATACGGGCGTGGGTAATCCAACCGTGCCGTTTACACGGCCCTTGGGAATAGGCGAGTTTAAGGCGAGTGGGGAGGCGCTTGATATTCATGGCCTTTATAAGGGGATAAGGATTCCCTTTCTTCACCCACGCCCTCTCTACTTCTCTGCCTTCCCATCCTCGAGCTCCAGCGCCCAAGTTCTCACCTTCTCCGTCCGAAAACGCACTCCAAGTATGTCCGGATCCGGAGCTGGAGGCAAGTGGATGGCCTCCTCCGTTAAGAAGAAGGAGATCAAGGAGCTCCGGGAGGCCGGATAGCTGGCCAAGGAGATCGTTCACTGACTCCCGGCCAAGGGATAGATCGTCCCTACCCCAGAGCCCAATGAGAGGGTTGTGTTCTCACACATTTCGTCCGCGGGCTGGGATTCCCTCTCCACCCGTTCGTCCACGGACTTATGTTTTACTACGGGCTGGACTTCCATGATCTGGCTCCCAACATTATCCTCAACATCTCGGCATTTATTGTCGTTTGCGAGGCCTTTCTCCACATCCCACCTCACTTCGGCCTATGGCTGAAGACCTTCAATGTGAAGCCGAAGGTGGTGAGCGGCCAACAAGCAAAGTGCGGAGGCGCCATGGTGGGCAAGATGCTCAATGTCATCTGGCCCGAGGGCATCTTTGCGGAGACGGTGAAGGGGTGGCAATCGGGGTGGTTCTACATCACCGAGCCGCGTGACACCAACTGGGCGACGGCCCCTGAATTATGATCTGGAGTCCCGATGCGGCTCACCTCCTGGCAAGAGAGGGGCCTGACCTGGGGTCCCTTGAACGGGCTGACTGGGCTCCAGACGTCCGTCCAGAACATGATAACCAGGAAAATCAAGCTTGTCAATGTGATCCAGGTTATGCTCATTCATCGGATCCTTCCGTGCCAACGTCGGACTTGCTATTTGTGGGAGTACGATCCGGCCAAGAACCAGACGCTACTAGAGCTCTTCGGCATGACGCACGAAGAAATCTGGAAAGTGCTCTTCAAGGACGGCGAGACGCCACCGCCCACGACTGAAGATCGCGGGCTTAGCTTAAAACGCCAGGCTAATTCGGTAAGTTCTTTGATGTTTTCAAGGTGTACCCTTTACTAGCATATTTTGTGGAAAGAGTCTGAGCCTTCCTATCAATGTTTCCAGGCCTGGATCGAGGTAGCAGGGCGGATCAACTGTCCGGCTCCGCTACCCGAAGACCAAGAATTCCCATTACTGACGAAGATGCTGTTTCTAGCACCTTATGATGTGCCAGAGAAGAAGGCCAGGAAAACGGCCAAGGGGGCCAGGAGGGGCCCTCGCCGAAAAGGCGTTTCGGACGTGATGTCCGAAGACGTGACTCACTCTTCGTCTGCCGAAGAGGATGATGAGGAGGAGGAAGAAAACGAATCCCCCCTGAGGGGGAGAGGAAGAAGAGAGCGGCCCCCACAGATCTGGAGGCGCAGGCACCCAAGAGGGGGAAAGGCTCCCTCGCGGATAACTCCATGTGGGATGCCGATAGCAGTCCGTAGTGACCTCCTCGGACCAAGCCTCAGGCCGCATCGTAAGTACGAGAATCCTCATGCACGCCAAAACGTCCGGTCTTTCCGGTTTGTAATATTGATGTGCTTTAAATCATGTCATTGCAGTCCAGCTCGCGATGGCTCCCCGCGATCCTCGATAGAGGGTTCGCTAGGCTCAAAGGAGATGGCTAGCATGTCTCCGCCACCTGCTCACTCTGTCTCGCCCAAGGGCGATGACGAGGTGGTTTCCCAAAAGACCTTCCCAGACCCAGGGGGGAGGTTCCAGAGATCGTCAGGGTGGCGCCGGACACATGGGGGAAAAAGCCCCCATGGGGACTGGTGATGGGGGCCACTTGGCCCTCAGCCGGATACCATTCCGGAGACCTATACGGCTCCGGAGTCCAGCGAACGGCCTTCCCCGAAAGGAGGAAGTGTGCCCGTTCCGCCGGTGCCCTCTGTCCAACCAGAGGCACCGGATAATCTGCTGGAGGCGCTGCGAGGCGCCTCCATTGTGGATGAGCATCGTGTCCTTATGGGTACGGTGATAGAAAAAGTTCAGTCTGCCAAAAGCGGACTGACCGAGGCCTGCACTAGCCTTCTAACAGGCTTTGAGGTAAGTAATTGAATTGTAGAAAGAGTATCACAATGTAGACAGTAGCCCCTGATACTCTGTTCGGTGTTCGGAAAAGGAAAAGCCGGACAGAGGATCAAAATAATTTTCGCAGGAGCCTAACATAAAATGTCTATGTGAATAAGCAGGCGTCGCTGCTGGCCGCTGCCGCTCGTACTGCGGAGATCTCCGGTCTGAAGGAGAACCTGGAGCGGGCCGAGGAAGAGCTCGGCCTCGTGAAAAGGCAGCTGGAGGATAGCCAAGGTATGCAGTAACCTGCGTGTATTTTTAGGAAGGATGAATCGTTCGTGCAGACTAAAGTGTCATGAACTTTATTAGGGCCACGACCGAGGTGGCAGCCCTCAAGAGGGCGTTCGCCGAGGCCAAGGATAAAGCAGCTAAGGAACGCACCATGCGCGAGGAGCACGAGGCCCGGGTTAGCAAGGCCCAGTAAGAGCTCCAGGACGCCGTCGAGAAGTTCGAGTCCTTGGAGTGCGATTTTAAGACGCAAAAGTCCGAACTTGCAAAGGCCCGCTAGAGCGCATAGGATGGCCGAGCCGAAGCCCAGAGCACCCTCCAGGAAATTCATGCGGCCAAAGAGATTACGGCGGGTAAGGCTTTCGCTATGCGAAGCAAGTATGTGAAGGGAACGGTCCTTGTACTTATCCGGATTTGGGTTTTCCAGGGGCGTTCGCGGATCTACCGCGCAGCATATCAGATGCTGCCGAGTTATATCGAGCCGAAGAAGCTGTTACGGTCTCAATATCTTGGACCAGAACATCCGGTGCCCTTTAGCGACCATTTGAAACAGCTGGTCGAGCTGCACAAGTCGGCCCAGCTAGCCATGAAGGACATAATAGTCCGGCTGTGGCCTGCCGAGCCCATGCCCAGCAGCTACTTCAGACTTGTGAAGTGGCTTTTTAGTACCTGCCCACGGCTTGAAGCCGTGAAGTGGTCGGTCTGCATTGAAGGTGCACAGATGGCATTTGCCCGTGTCAAGATGCACTGGGCGAAAATGGATGCCAAGAAGCTGATGACCGAGGGGCCGCCTGAGGGCAAGGAGCACCACCGACCCGAGTTATATTTTGATGGTGTCCTGGAGGGATCCCGCCTCGTGGCGGAGCAATGTGCAAAGGATGTTATATTCCCATGAAAACATTTGCATTATCATGTCCTGTAATATGAAACAATGATGTTGTGTAATATAATGCTTGTGATTTTTTAAAATTTCACCTCTTGCGTGGCCATTTATGAAATCTGAGGATTGACCAGTCGTCGTCTTCTGCCCCCACGTAGATAGTACGGGGGTGTTCGGGATAAATATAAACACTCTTTACTCCACCTTCTGGTCCTTAAAGGAGGTGTTTAGCGCAACGAACAAGGCAATCAGACTATGCGGCCTTTATCATCCTCACTTAGCCATAGGAGTTTGACAATGAGAATTTCGGCGAAGCCCCTGGTTTTCAGAAGGCCGAACTAGGGGCGTTATACACGCCTAATCGGAGAAAACCAATTCCTCGCATAAAGCGAAAAAAATCTCTAAGGATTTGAGACCTCTCGAACAGCTGACCAGCTCTCGCCGCATCATGACAGTCGTTTTTCGGCTTTCTCTACTGAGGTGCTCGTCCAGAAGAACCGGGACACAATCACAGTAGTTCTCCCTTTACTACCCTAGCTGATATAGCGGAATGTAAGGTAGTAAGAACAGGAGCCGGGAAACCCAACTATTGACCAAAGACATGATTCGGAGCCGATGCATATAATGCTATATGTTCGGGGTGCCGAACTGTACTGTAAAAGTGTTCGGACTTTTGTTGCCGTAATGCGGGGCGTGATGAAGCCCCTGGTGTAGTAAGACATACCAGAGTGTACGTGTGCGATGAGTAGTAAATACAAAGGTAGGGAGACAGGGAAAATTAAATAATAAGCTGATGCTACCATTTATTTACCATTGTGATGTGATTAATACATCGAGGCGTACTTGTACAAGTAATACGATAAGCAAGTCAGGCTATTTAACATGCCATGACCAAGAGCAAGCTGCGTGCGGGTATGTAAAATAGGTATAGCAATCATTAGCAGAGATCACCTGGGGATTCCCTCCTACGCCAAAGCTCCTTGCCTCCTTGGTTTGCCCGACAAACGGGTTGTCAGAGGAAACCTTAAAAACAGAAAAACCCGAAATAAAAAGGAAAAGTGAAAGTGTGCGGATCCAGGGTCGGCCGAGCCGAACTGTGGATCATAAGGTAGATGTGGCTCCGTCGATGCCCGTGGAATTTTGAGTGCGTAATTACGTACGCGTGGTGCAAATGCCACTCCTTGATGGGGCCTGGGACGGAGGCCGAATTGCTAATCGAGCTCTTGACGAGCCGAACTGTCCTGTTGCAGCGTAGTCCGGACCTTCTTAACGGTGTCCAGGGGCTCGGCAGCCGGATTACTGTTCTGCTTGAGAAGGCCACTCTGCACTTCTGCTGCTAGGGCGGCGGTGTGCTCTTCTGTATGGAGGGAGCGTTCCGTGTTTCCATTGACTGTTATGACGCCACGTGGACTGGGCATCTTGAGCTTGAGATAAGCATAACGTGGCACCGCGTTGAATCTAGTGAACGCGGTTCGTCCGAGCAGTGCGTGGTAGCCGCTGCGGAAGGGGACGATATCGAAGATTAGCTCTTCACTTCAGAAGTTGTCCGGGGAACCAAAGACAACCTCCAGTGTGATTGAGCCCGTAGAACAGGCCTCTACACCTGGTATGACTCCTTTAAAGGTAGTCTTTGTGGGCTTGATCCGTGAGGGATTAATGCCCATTTTGCACACTGTATCCTGATATAGCAGGTTGAGACTGCTACCACCGTCCATTAGGACTCGTGTCAGGTGAAATCCGTCGATGATTGGGTCGAGGACCGGTGCGGCTGATCCGCCATGCCGAATACTGCTAGGATTATCCCAACGATCAAAGGTGATCGGGAATGACGACCATGGATTGAATTTTGGGGCGACTGGCTCTATCGCATAGACGTCCCTGAGTGCGCGTTTGCGCTCCCTCTTGGGTATGTGCGTAGCATATATCATGTTCACCGTTTTGACCTAAGGGGGAAACTTCTTCTGTCCCCCTGTGTTTGGCTGCGGGGGCTCCTCGTCGTCGTCCTCCCTCTGCGATTCCTCTTCCTTGTTCGCGCTATTCAACTTGCTGGCTTGCTTGAAAACCCAGCAATCTCTGTTGATATGCTTGGCTGGTTTGTCTGGGGTGCCATGTATCTGGCACAGACGATCGAGTATGCAGACCAAGTTGGATGGTCCCTTACTGTTCCTTTTATACGGCTTCTTCCGTTGGCCGGACATGGAGCCACTGAATCCGGCGTTAACTGTAGTGTCATCGGTGTTATCATCATTGCTTCAGCATTTGTGCCTGTTGCGCCGGAGCTTGTCGGTGCTGTTTTTTGCCTCAGAGGGGCCTGCCTCGTTGGCTGTGTTTTGACTGCGAGCCAGCCAACTATCCTCACTCGCGCAAAAGTGGGTCATATGTGTCGTGAGGGCTGCCATAGATTTGGGCTTTTCTTGGCCGAGATGGCGGGCGATTCATTCGTCACGGATGCTATGTTTAAAGGCCGCTAGGGCTTCGGCATCTGGACAGTCAATGATTTGGTTCTTTTTGGTTAGGAACCTAGTCCAAAATTTTCTGGCTGATTCTCCAGGTTGTTGAACTATGTGACTTAAGTCATCGGCGTCTGGTGGCCGGACATATGTACCTTGGAAGTTGTCAAGAAAAGCTTCTTCCAAGTCCTCCCAGCTGCCGATAGAATTTTCAGGCAGGCTGTTTAACCAGTGCCGGGCTGGCCCTTTTAGCTTTAGTGGGAGGTATTTGATGGCGTGGAGGTCATATCCACGGGCCATATGGATGTGGAGAATAAAATCCTCGATCCACATTGCGGGATTGGTTGTTCCGTCGTATGATTCAATATTGACGAGTTTGAACCCTTCAGGGAATTCATGATCCATTACTTCGTCGGTGAAGCAAAGAGGGTGTGCGGTGCCTCTATATCGGGCCACATCGCAGCGCACCTCCGATAGAGTTCGCCTGCGGTTATCAGCCTGGGCGTGACTAGGTTTGCCACGTCCGAATAGGTAGCCATCGTTGTGCGTCGAAGAACGTCCTCGCGATCCGTTGATCGATCTTGTATGTCCTGCTCTACTGTCCAGGTCTTGAAGAAGGTCATATGTATAGCCCCGAGCTGTCTTATCCCTGCCTTTACGACGAGGTGGGACGGTCTGGTTTTCGGCTCGGGTTGCCGTTTTATCCCGACCGCGCGGTGGTCGATCAGCCGCGTTGCGTGATGCTGGTGCGGGATCTGGCGCCTCATCATCGAACTGAGGTAGCAATCTGCGCTTCAGGTAACTTTTCGCTGGGCGCTTGAGGCCGTATTCTTCGGCTGCCAGGACATCAGTCCACTTGTCAATGTGCAGGTCTTGGTCAGCTTGGAGCTGTTGCTGCTTCTTCTTCAGGCTTCTTGCAGTGGCTATTAGCTGGCGCTTAAAGCGCTCCTGCTCGAGGGGTGCCTCAGGCACGATGAAATCCTTGTTGCCGAGGCTCTCCTCATCCTCGAAGGGTGGACGATAACCACCATCCTCCGAGTCGTTGGGCAGGGCCTGCTCGTCGGGGCTGGCTTGCCCATTTTCTTGTTCCTCCTGTTCGGATGTTGCTCCCACAGGGTCTTCATTGTTTTCGGCATCATCCGGAGTATTATTTTCTCCAGTGCCAGTGTTGTCGTCTTTCGAGCGACGTGACTTAGAGCAGCGTTTAGGGCGCCTGCGCTTGGACTGTGTCTCAGGAGGTATATTCTCAACTGGATTTTCTTTGTCATCGTCATTGACTTTTTTAGGTGTATGAACCACGTACACATCGTACGAAGAGGTGGCCGTCCAACGTCTAGTGAATGGCGGGTCCTGGCCTTGCTCCTTGTCGGCATCGTTGTCCATACTGTCGATGTCTTCGGAGCCATAATCAAGCACGTCGGTTAAGTCTTCGATAGTGGCTATGAAGTGGGTGCGAGTGTTGGAAGATGTCTGTGGCGCTAAACTCGAAAATCGATAACCGATCAAGCTCAGTGTCCGCATGCGTACGTTGTTCGGAATTTATAGCTGGAGACGAGTCCGGAGTTCCGGTAACGCAGGTATTGCGTGAGGTTGAGTCTGTGTGCGGCTCCAGCACCGCGAACTCCGTGGCCTCGGATGGCATGATCTGCTCCGGATCTAAGGCCAGAACTATATCAGGAACCATCTCCTGATTGTGGTTCGATGACAGATTTAAGTCATGTTCATCGGAGCGAGGGGAGCGATCGCGGCGATCTCAAATCCATCGAAAATCAAGTCTCCACGGATGTCTGCGACGTAGTTCAAGCTTTTGAATCTGACCTGGTGGCCAGGGCCTAGCTATCGATCTGCTCCAGATGGCCAAGCGAGTTGGCCCACAGTACGAAGCCGCCGAACACGAAGATCTGTCCTGGGAGGAAGGTTTCCCTTCGGACAGCGTCACTATCGACGATCGAAGGGGCCATCGAACCTTTCGTCGACGGCAAAGTGGAAATCTCAATGAAAGCACCAACGTCAGTGTCAAATACGGCGGATCTCGGGTAGGGGGTTCCGAAGTGTGCGTCTAAAGTCGATGGTAATAGGAGACAGGGGACACGATGTTTACCCAGGTTTGGGCCCTCTCTATGGAGGTAATACCCTACTTCCTGCTTGATTGATCTTGATGAATATGAGTATTACAAGAGTTGATCTACCACGAGATCGTAATGGCTAAACCCTAGAAGCCTAGCCTGTATGTCTATGGTAATGTATATGTCGCTATCCGGACTAAGCTCTTTGGTTTATATAGACACCAGGGAGATCTAGGGTTACATAGAAAGGAATCTTCATAGTTGATTGCCAAGCTTGCCTTCGACGCCAAGGAGAGCCCTATCGGGACACAGGTATAGTCTTTGGCCTTCGTGTCTTCACAGCCCATCAGTCCAGCCCATGGATAACAGGCCAGACGCCCGAGGACCCCTTAGTCCCGGACTCCCTCACCCGCGAAGCACCTTCGTTCCCCTCTTCCGCCGCAAGGACTAGGAGCAGATCATGGCTTACAGGTTGTGGGTTGGTGCCGTCGGCACCTATCGGGGCCCCTGCGGCGCCGAAGCTGGTGGAGCTGTCTTCTGATGAGTCCCACGGGGAGGAAGAGGGGGAGGAGGAAGACTCGGAGGTGACCCCCGAAGGGACGGGGGAGACCTCCCCCTTGAGCAAAGCTGACATCCTCTGCGCCCTTCTTGACGATGCCGAGGCCGACGCCCGCCAGGAGAAGGAGGAGCTGCCGGTCATCCCGACGAGGGGCAGATCGTCGCTGGTCTCTCGAGATGTTACTCTCGCCTTGGTGCCGTCTGGAGCTGCTTCCGGCCCCTCTACTACGCCGTTTTCCGCTCCCGAAGCTTGCGCGCCCACACCTTCAGGCCTCGAAGCTCTCAGGCTTCAAGCTCACCAAGCGAAGGGTGGACTATACTGCTGTTTCCTGACGCTCGCCCTTGGTTGACCAGGCCGCCATCTTCGGCGAAGAATAGGAAAGAGGATGCAACGGCGGCGCCCCCCTCCGCGGAGAGAGTAAGCGGCAGCATTCGCACCTCCCCGGCCCGGTCAGCCTCGCGAGACCAGGAGGGGCGTCGTCGGGAGGAGTCAGCCCCCGTGGACCCGCTGGCTCCAGAAGTGCCGATGTCTGGCTCGGCTGCTGAGGTCCCAAAGGCTCAGGACCTTTTGGTCTCCCAGGCCCTGGTGATGACGTCGCCCCCTCCTCCTGTTGCGCCACTGCTCCCAGGTTCTTCTGCCTCCTCTACTGTCTTGGAGCATGCCCTTTATGAGATGACTCAGCTGCGGGAAGATCTCCTGGGTGCGGATCCGCGCCTGGTAGCCGGGCCCTTGGAGCTGGCCTCCGGCTGGCTCCAGTCTGATGCAGCAGTGCATGCGACACTGAGCCAGGCTACGACGACCTCCAAGGAGGAGAAACGGGCCGCCGCTCAAGCTGCGGCAGATCGCGAGGCGGCGCTGAAGGATGCCAAAGCCGCCCACGACCGCTGCCGGGTGCTGGACGACGAGCTGAAGAGCCTGCGCGACCAGCACGCAGAAGAAGCTCGTGGCCGCCAGGTGAAGGAGGAGGAGATGAGGGCTCGGGAGGACGCCATCAAGGACCGCGACGCCGAGCTGGGGGAGTTGGCGAAGGCACAAGCCGTGGAGCACGGCCGGCTAGAG
Organism: Triticum aestivum; assembly: GCF_018294505.1. NCBI lineage: Eukaryota > Viridiplantae > Streptophyta > Magnoliopsida > Poales > Poaceae > Triticum > Triticum aestivum. The sequence continues at coordinate 361,054,714 of NC_057796.1, forward strand.
GAGCTGGAGCGGAAGGTGCAGGAAAGGGAGGCCGACCTCGACGCCAAGGCGAAGGTTCTGGCTGAAGACCGCGAGGCCTTCACGCTTCTCGAGAAGAGGTCCCGTGTGGCGCTGAAGGCACTTTACGAGAAGGGCCTGGAGAAGCCGTTGACCACCGAGGAGGATGGCCCCGCTCAGCTGCGTCCCTTCCTAGTTGCCGCGCTTGAGGAGGTCGTGGCTGGCATTGGTCCTGTGGCCGAGGCGGATGCCCACGTTCTTTCCTCAGCTGCACTGACGTGTGTCATCAGTCACCTCCATCTTCGTGATCCAACTGCCCGCCTGGATGAGCTGCTGGAGCTTTTGGACGAGGAGCATTGTGCGGCTGCTGCCGCAGCCGTGAAGGGCCAGGTGGAGGCCCTGCTGAAGAAGTTCCGCGGCTTCGCTCTCATGCCTTCGACCGGTGATGCGGGTGGAGGCGACGCCGCCAATGAAGGGGCACCTCTTGTGGGCGACGGCGGTGTCCAGGAGTGACCTGCGGCTGCTTTCCCGCTTTATTCCTGCAACATGCATCATGCCTCGCAGAGGCGTTTAAACTTGCGTCTGGTATTTGGGAGATGTCGGGTGGTTGGTGCGACATATGCCAAGGGATGGCTTATCATTGTGGGAGCCAATAAAACGTCGCCGGTGCCTGGAAATGGGATGAGGCGAAGACATGCACACCGGCGGATCTTACCCAGGTTCGGGGCTCTCCGAGGAGATAACACCCCTAGTCCTGCTCTGCGGGGTCTCCGCATGATCACTAGATCGATGAAGGGTAGCTACAATCGCTCCTAGAGCTATTGAGATCAAGGGAGAAGAAGAACGAGGCTAGCTCTTGCTTCTCTCTATCTATGGTGTGTGTGCTATGCTTGGAAGCCAACTATGCTCAGAGGCCAACCCTTTGCATGGGTGCTCCGAGGGGTTTATATAGGCCTACCCCCCGGGGGTACAATGGTAATCCGGCTGGGCTCTGGTCCCAGCCGTCAGTGTCTACGCTCGCCGGCTTCTCCGCCGGCTGCTGGGTCCCGCCGGCTACCGGCTACTTGGTCGACAGGCCAGCCCCATCGCCTAGGGTCTTGTCGGCGGCTGCTTACTGTAGCCGCGCCTCTGATGACGAGGGCTTTGTCGAGGTAAGCGTGGCTACAGTGGGCTGCCTCGGGGGCTCTCACTGTAGCCTTACCTCGTCTTGTCTCCTTAATGGGGCTCCTGCTTCGAGGAAGGGAGTAGCCGGCTTCTGAAGGCCGGTTACGCTTTTGGCCGACTGGGAAAGGCCGGGCCGCCTTCACGCCTCTCTCTGGCTGAAGGGGCCCGCCGCACGCGGGCCGTATGGGAGTCGGTCGTGGGTGATGTCGAGGCCAGCATGGCTACAGTGCCGAGCCGCACGGGAGACGGCCGTCCCGTACGGCCTCCTGTAGCCATGCCCGCCTCGGGCTTTGGGGGTAGTGGGCCGCACTGTGGCCACACCCCGTCGTGTCGCCGTTATGTGGGAACAGCTTTGGTGGTGGTGGTCTCGGCCGGCTCCTAGGAGTCGGCGTCCTTCTTGGCCGGCTTCTTGGAGTCGGCCTCCCCGTAGTCGTCTTGGGGAGGAGTTGGTGAGGCTGGGTCGCCTTCCGGGAGTCGGCTTCAGAGGTAGCCGGCCAGGGAAGGCGGCCCAATGCTCGGAGTGCTTGGAGGCCCGAAGGCCTGATAATTTTTTCAGAAGAACCAGGGGCAGTCGGTTAGGCTACCCGTGGCCATTTACTCCGACAGTAGTCCCCAAAGCTGATTGGGCTTCAAGGTGGAGTGGGGGTTGAGAAGCTCGATCAGCTTCCTATCGTGACAAGCCGGCAGCTGGGAGCCGGCCTTGGTCAGGCGCACCACCCGAGTCGAAGTCTTCTAGAGGCGGAGGGCGGGAGCCCGCTGGCACGTGCACCGGGCCGCGGGCCGGCCACGGGCCGTCGGTGAACCACGTGGCCGGAAAGCCTGCCAGCCCACGCGCGTGACGGGACGTCGCCGCAGGGAGGGGGCCCGCCACGTCCGTGCCCCGGCCCAGGCGCGGATCCTTTGTATCCCGAAACCGCCCGCATGTTCCGTGCGGCAGTTTCGGCTCGCATCCATGCGCAATAATCGCGAGACGTGGGGGGAGTGGGCGTAGTTAATCCCACGTCCCCCCCCACGTCCGGCCTCTTCGGCCTCGTGAGGCTATAAGTAGGGGGAGGTGGAGGGCGGCAGGCCCTCGCACGCTCCTCCTACTTCCACCGTCTTCTTCCTCTTGCTAGTTCTTGCGACAGCGCCTCACCGCCGTGCTCTTCCACCGCACGCTCCTCCGCTGCCGTGATAGCTTTCGCCATGCCTCCCACCGTAGAGCGGCTTGGCGGGGATTGGGACGGCTCCAACGTCCATGACGACCACGTCGACTTCCTCCGCGACACGCGGCGCCTGCCCAGCGTGGACAAAGTGGAGGTCCGCCTCGCGCCGGCGAAGGAAATCAGGCCGGAGCCGCAGGAGGGCGAGCGGGTGGTCTTTCGCTCGCACTTCTTGCGCGGCTTCGGCCTGCCAGTGAGCGCCTTCTTCCGCTCCTGGCTCGACTTCTATCAGCTCCAGCCGCACCATCTCACCCCCAACGCGGTGGTGCTGCTGTCCGCCTTCGTCACCCTGTGCGAGGGCTATCTCGGCGTCCTCCCCACCCTTGAGCTCTGGGGGGAGTTCTTCTAGTCGAAGCTGGGCACGCGCAGTAAGGGCGTGCCGGCTCATACTGGCGCCTTCATCGCATCGCGGAGATCGGCTGCCGACAACCCCTTCCCCGTCATCACGCTGATCCAATCGGTGAAGAAGTGGCAGAAGTCGTACTTCTACATGCGGAACATCGCTCCACGGGGCGACTACATCAACCTGCCGACTTACGTAGCCGGCCCACCGGCGGGCAGGCTGCCCCAGGGGTCCTTCCGGGCTGTGACGCTGTCGCCGGCGGGAAACGCCGCCATCGCCCGACTGCGGGTGATGGTCCAGTCGGAGGGCCTGACGGGGCCCGACCTTCTGGCCGCGTTCGTCACGCGCCGGGTTCTTCCGCTCCAGAGCCGGCCTCATCTGATCTGTCAGATGAGCGGCCAGCTCGATCCGAGCCGAATGTGCACCAAGGAGATGCCGCGCCATGAGGTCGCCTACATGGTGAACTACCTTGCGAACTGCGAACTCACCGAAGAGTGGCAGTTCGGCAAGGAGCCGTATAGCCGAGCCAATCCGCCGCCTACGGTATGCTCTCCCTGTGTCTTTTTCTCTTTCTCTCAGCCTTGTTGCCGAGCATCTCTTGGCCGACTCTGACTTAGTCGGCTTGTTCTTCGATAGAGCCCTCTGCTTCGGCCGCCCGGCGGGTCAGCCGCGGAGTGCCGCTTCGTCCCCGACCGGACCGAACATGACCTGGAGGACCCCGACCTGGGGGCGGTCCATATGGACGACGACGTCGAGCCGGGCGGAGGCCAAGCCGGCGGCGAAACAGGCGGCTCCGGGTTCACCGCCACCTTTGACGACTGGCCAGACGAGGATGAAGCCGAAGCCGTCCCACGCCGCCAGCCGGCATCTAGACGCGGCGCGGGCTCCTCCGCCGCGCAGCCTGCTCGGGGTGGAGGTCAGAAGCGTCGCGCCGCCCAGGGCTTGTTCGGTAGCCGAACGAAGAAACCCAGAGGCGGGGCGGCAGCCACCAGGCGGGAGGAGGCGGCCACGAAGGCGGCTCGTTTCCTCAAGGTGGTGAAGCAACCGCAGACCGTGTCGGCGTAAGTCCGAATCATTCTTTGTGTACTCTCTTTCTTTATTTTCTTTGGTGGTTCTTGAAACCTTTGTCTTTTTCTTCGACGATCAGAGCTCCGTTGTCACTTGAGCGGGCGGCTGCCGGCTCCGTCGTCGAGTCGCCAAGGGGCTCTGGGAGCACCACCCGCCGCGTGGACCCACGCGCCGACCTCCAGGAGGCGACGGAAAGGAACGCGCGGGAGGCGCGGGAGGAGCAGGAGGCACGGGAGGCGGAGGCACGGAAGGCAACCACCGCCCAGGTGGCACGGGAGGAGGAGGCGGCGAAGGCACTCGCCGAGGCCGCAGCCAGGGCCCAGGCAGAGGCTGAGGCCGCGGCGGCGGGGAGGGGATGGTTTTGATGGTCACCCCGTTGCGTGTCATGGCGCCTGGGGACATGGAGCCCTCGCCAGGGGGAGCCAGCGGCGACCAGCCAGGGCTGGGGGGAAGCGGCGACGACGTCATCATCTTGGAGAAGGCGCCGGAGCCAACCCCGCCAACTGGGGCGGCCCAAGGCGGCCAGCCTGATCCGCCGCCTGCACAGTAGGCGGAGGGAGAGCCGGCCGCGAGGGCTGAGGTGGCGGTCCGGGTGCCGCCGAGCCGGCGCGCGGGGAAGGCCGCGTCGGAGCCACAGCCGGCCGTGGGCTCCAGCTCGTCGGCCCGGGACGCGGAGGCGGCCAGCGCTACCTCGGGGTGGACGCCAGGCGGAGGGACAGCCGTAGTGAACGTGGCTGCACAAGACGTCCGGACCCGGCTCCAAAGCCAAGCCGCGGCGCTGAGGCAGTTCACCGACGAGTTCCTCGCAACGCGGGCGGCCATCTGGGTTAGTACTCCCGTCTTGTTTCTTCTTGACTTTGCTTTTTTCTTGATCTTGATTTCTTCCGTGGGGGCGCGTCAGCGCACCCACCGGGTGTAGTCCCCGAGTTCCGAGCCGGCTGCTGAGCAGGCGGCTTGGAACTTCTTGGTGGATTTGCCTTTGCTATTTTTGTTCTCACTTCGGTCTTCTGTCAATCTTGCAGGACTACCACAACCTTCGAGCGGCCGCCTTCAACTCCCAGGCTCGGGAGCTGACTCAGAAGACCGCCGATCTTACTGAGAGCCGAGGTACGTGGTTTATTCATTATCTCATGTGGGGGCGCGTCAGCGCACCCACTGGGTGTAGTCCCCGAGATTCGGGCCGACTGCTGAGCAGTCGGGTCGGATCTTCCTTGACGATTTCTTACTGTTCTTCTTCTTCTTCCGACTTTGCAGCGGCCAACGCTAGTCTGAGGGCACAGCTGGGGGAGTCCCAGACTGCTCTTCGTGCCAAGGATGCCGAGCTCGCCGCCTTGGTGCAGGAGCGCGACTGCCTGGCCAAGAAGTTAGCCGACCAGGAAGAAAGCCACAAGGCGGCACTGAGGGCGGCGCAGGACCGCGAAGCCACTCTCCAGGCCGAGTTCGAGACGGAGGCGGCCGGCTGGGCTGAGGCCAGGCAGACTCTGGTCTCTGGCTATGGCCAGATCGAAGATCTGGTTGACGGTAAGCCGCCTACCCCTTCGTCCTTTCTTTCCGTCTGCCACTTTGGCTCGTTTTTCTGATTTTGGTGTTCTTTTCTTCCTTTCTTCTTCTTTCTTGCGCAGAGTATTTCCCTGGCTATTCTACTGCCGCCAACCAGATCATCGAGGCCCGTCGCCAGGCGCGGAGGCAAGCCGGCTTTGAAATCTCGCCAACCGCCGGCCGCTCGCTGGAGGAACAGCTCCTGGCGATCCAGGCTCGCATCCAGCCGGCTCACCGGCTGCTCCGCCGGCTTCAGCGTGCCGGGGCGCAGGTCTTGGCCGCCCTCTGGCCCGGACAAGCGGTCCCTCGCACCCCCAGTCGGACCGCCGATTGGCTGGAGGTGGCAGTCGGCCGCTTCGAAGCTTGGAAGGCCTCGGCGGCTCGCTCCGGCGCCAGGCGGGCGCTGGAGTTCGTCAAGGCCTGGTATCCTAGCCTGAGCCCGGACCGGCTGGCTACCTGGCGGCAGCAAGCCGACACGGAGCTGGAGCCGGCGCGGCCGGACATCATTCGGCGGGCTTCGGCGATCGCCGACTACACCGACACCAGCGTCTTCGCCCCCGAGGTGGACGACAATGGAGTCGCCCAGCCGGAGGAGTGGTTCGGGCTGGACCCGGCGTACGGCGAAGACTCGGCGGAGGAGATCGACTCCAGTGACGAGGGTGAAGAAGAGGAGGAGGAAGGTGAAGACGCCGAGCCGGCTGGTGGAGCAGCCGGCCAGCCTAAGCCTGACCGCACCTCCAGCACCACGTCGCGCGCGAGTGCATCGCCTGCCGTAGGTGATGGTCAAACCGAGACCCGCTAGGCGGCCACTCCTTCAGCCGGCGAGGCCGCCTTCACCGACCAGCTCGGCCTCCATGTCGCGCCCTAGTCCGCCATTTTTTGCTTTTCCTGTCTTGTTACTCTTTAGAACAATGTTTGGTTAAATCTGCACAATTCCACCCACTGGGTGTATTCAAACTTATGTCTGTTGCCGCCTGTTGGGGGCTTTATGTATATATATGACTTATGCATTTGGCCTTTCCTTGTACTTTTTGCTTTTTGTCCTTCTGCTTTTTCCTTTGCCGCCCTCCCTTGGTTGCCGCCTCCCCAGTCAAACAGTCGCTCTGCAATCTGTAGCCGGGGGAGTGCCTGGCCGATTGGGGAGGGGGAAGTACTTTAGCTCTGCTGGACTAAAGCTATGTTTTTTAGGAAGCCTGCCAGCCGGCTGCTCTGGTAGCCGGCAGGCATGTTTGGAGGCCGTCTCTTTGCTATATAGGTTCGTTGTTCCTTAGCCGTTTTTCGTGTGGGCGTCCTTTCTGTCTTTCCTCTTGCTAGTCGGACAGTCAGTTCTTTGAGCTGCGACTTTCAACAAGAGAGGACTTCGGGAGCCGGCGCACTACTTTTCTGACTTTAGAAAAAACATTCGATATAGCTCAAGGCGGCCAGTCCCCGGGCCGACTAGTCGAACCCAGTGCCGGACAAAAATTCAAAATGTAATAATACATCCATGGATATGACACTCGTCATTCATAGATAAATAAAAGGCAGTCCCCGAGTACTGTTCGGGGGGCCTGTTGGTTTGTACTTTATACAAAAGGGGAGCGTGATACATACTGCTTTTCAGCTGTAAAATCGTCTTAGGAGTTTTCCGTTCCATGGTCGCTCTGACTCCTTGCCGGAGTCGTCTCTATTGCGTGCTCTTGGTTTTTGCGCGTCGATCAAGTAGTAGGAGTCGTTGCCGAGTGCCTTGCTGACGACGAAGGGGCCTTCCCAAGGGGCCGAGAGCTTGTGCTGGCCGGCTGTTCGCTGGATCAGCCGGAACACAAGGTCGCCCTCTTGGAAGGATCTTGGCTTGACCTTGCGGTTGTAGTAGCGACGCAGCCCTTGCTGGTAGATGGCGGACCGGCTGAGGGCTAACAGCCGGCCTTCTTCCAGTAGGTCGACGTCGTCTTCTCTTGCTTCTTTGGCTTCCTCCTCCGTGTACATGGTGATCCGAGGCGAGTCGAACTCGATGTCTGTTGGGATGACAGCCTCGGCACCGTACACGAGGAAGAATGGAGTGAAGCCGGTTGACTTGTTGGGTGTAGTGCGCAGACTCCAGAGGACAGCCGGCAGCTCTTCGAGCCAGCAGCCGGCCGATCGCTCCAGTGGTACAACCAGTCGGGGCTTGATGCCGGAGAGGATGAGTCCATTTGCTCGCTCGACCTGGCCGTTTGACTGCGGGTGGGCAACGGACGCTAAGTCTAGTCGGATGCCCTGCGTCGCGCAGAAACGTGCCAGTGCTCCTTTGGCGAAGTTCGTGCCATTGTCGGTGATGATGCTGTGCGGCACGCCGTACTGAGTAGTGATGTCGGTGATGAATGTCACGGCAGTCGGCCCGTTCAGTTTCTTAATCGGTTTAGCTTCGATCCACTTTGTGAACTTGTCTACGGCGACCAGTAGATGTGTCAGGCCGCCGCGGGCTGTCTTGAAAGGGCCCACCATGTCCAGTCCCCAGACGGCAAAAGGCCAAGTAAGGGGAATGGTCTTGAGGGCAGAAGCCGGCAGGTGTTGCATGGAACTAAAAACTTGACATCCTCTGCAGCTCTTGACTATTTCTTTAGCATCCTCCAAGGCAGTCGGCCAAAAGAAACCATGGCGGAAAGCCTTGGACACAAGGGATCTTGAGGCTGCGTGGTGGCCGCATTCGCCTTGGTGGATGTCTTTGAGGATTGCCACTCCTTTTTCTGGCTCGACACAACGCTGGAAGACTCCAGCGACGCTGCGCTTCACAAGCTCTCTGTTGATTATTGTGTATGCTGCGGCTCGTCGTTGCACTAGTCTTGCTGAGATCTCGTCAGCCGACAGCTCTCTACTGACTAGGAACTTGAGGATGGGCTGGGCCCATGAGGGAGCTGTGACTTCTTCTTTTGTTAGTGTGGCCACCATGACTCGGGTGGGTGGGTTGGGTGTTGCATTGGAGTCGGCCACCGCTTCTTGTGTCGTTGCAGTCCCCGGGCCGACTGCTGCAGTCCCCGAGCCGGGTTCTGAAGTCCCCGGGCCGGGTGCGACTACGGCAGTCCCCGGGCCAGTCGTCGAAGTCCCCGTGCTGCCTGCGGGATTTCTCCAGTCGGATCTGAGTGTATCTGGTGCAGGCGGTACGAAGATGGAATCCGACTCTAGAGACGGCTTGATGGACGGCTTGAGGAGGCGCTGGAGGGAGACGCCAGTCGGTATGGCTTGTCGGGTGGAGCCGATCCGTGCTAGGGCATCTGCTTGGTCGTTGTCGGCCCTTGGCACGTGAAGGAACTCGCACCCTTCGAAGTATCCGCTTATCTGCTGGACGAGGAAACGATAGCTCGCCATGTTCGCGTCCTTGGCGTCCCAGTCGCCAGATGATTGCTGGACCACCAAGTCTGAGTCGCCGTAGCACAGGATCCGGCGTATAGCAAGCTCTTTGGCTAGCCGGAGCCCGTGTATGAGCGCCTCGTACTCGGCGACGTTGTTGGAGGCAGCGAAGTGGATCTGCAGCGTGTACTTGAGCTTGTCGCCTTTGGGAGAGGTGAGGACGATGCCGGCTCCCAAGCCGGTGCGCATCTTGGACCTGTCAAAGTGCATCCGCCAATGGGTAGAGTCGGGAGCTGGCGGTAAGTACTGGGTCTCGGCCCAGTCGACGAGGAAGTCGGCCAATGCTTGCGACTTGATGGCGGTGCGGGGTTGATAGAAGATCGTGTAGGGTGCCAATGCAATGGCCCATTGGCCACCCGGCCAGATGCATCTCGGCTGCCTATGATCTCGGCAAGCGGGGCAGTGCACACGACCGTGATGGGGTGCTCTTGGAAGTAGGGCTTCAGTTTCTTGGCAGCGAAGTACACCCCATAGCACATCTTCTGGTAGTGCGGGTAGTTTTGCTTTGAGCTGGACAATACTTCGCTGAGATAGTACGCCGGCCTCTGGACCAGCTGGGCTCGGCCTTCCTCCGGGCGCTGGACCACGACAACAGTGCTGACGACTCGGCTAGTCGCGGCGATGTAGAGGAGCATGGGCTCCTTCTCAGTCGGCGCAGCCAGGACAGGCGGAGTGGTCAGCATTTTCTTCAACTCATGGAAGGCTTGGTCGGCTTGATCATTCCACTCGAAGTGAGTGGTCTTCTTCATGAGTCGGTACAAGGGGAGAGCCTTTTCTCCTAGTCGGCTGACAAAACGGTTCAGGGAGGCTAAGCAGCCAGTGAACTTCTGCACATCTCGCAGCTTGGTGGGAATCTCCATCCTCTCGATTGCCTTGATCTTGACGGGGTTGCACTCAATGCCACGTTCGGAGACTAGGAAGCCTAGCAGCTGGCCGGCTGGGACTCCGAACACGCACTTCTCGGGGTTGAGCTTAATCTGGAATCGACGCAAGTTGGCGAATGTTTCTTTCAGGTCTTCCAGCAAGGTACCGCGCTTCTCTGTCTTCACCACAATGTCGTCTACGTAGACGTGGGCATTTCTACCGAGTTGTTTCAAGAGACATTTCTGCATGCAACGCTGAAAAGTGGCACCGGCATTTCTCAAGCCGAATGTCATTGTCAGGTAGCAGAAAGCTCCAAAGGGTGTGATGAAGGCAGTCTTCAGGCGGTCAGCTGGGTCCAACTTGATCTGATGATACCCTGAGTATGCATCCAAAAAACTTAACAGCTCGCATCCGGCTGTGGAGTCTATCACTTGGTCAATCCGTGGCAGAGCAAACGGATCCTTTGGGCAGGCCTTGTTCAGACTAGTGTAGTCTATACACATACGCCATTTGTTATTCTTCTTCAGAACCAGAACTGGGTTGGCAAGCCACTCTGGAAAGAACACTTCCATGATAAAGCCGGCTGCAAGGAGCCGGGCTATCTCTTCTCCCACAATTATTCGCTTCTCTTCTACAGTCGGCGGAGGGGCTGCTTGACCGGCTTCGCATCATCTCGGACATGTAATTTGTGCTCGGCGAAATCCTTCGGGACACCCGGCATGCCCTTTGGGGACCATGCAAAGATGTCTCGATTCTCACGGAGGAAGTCGACGAGCTCGCCTTCCTATTTACTGTCCAAGCTCGCCCCAATGACAGCGAACCTCTCCGGGTGCTCCGGGTCTAGAGGTATCTTCTTCATCTCTTTTGCAGGCTGGAAGGAGCCCTGCGCATCACAATCCTTGGGGTTGGGGGACAAGGCCGGCTGCTTGCCGGCCATGGCCACAACCCGTTCCAACATCTTCTTCTCTTCTGCCACCACGAGGGACTCGGCCAGCCGGCTACTGGCCATGGCGCACTCGATGGACTTCTTGTAGTTGCCGGCTACTGTGATGATCCCCTTCGAGCTCGGCATCTTCATTTTCAGGTAGGCGTAGTGGGGCACCGCCAAGAACTTGGCCAAAGCAGGTCGGCCAAGCAATGCATGATAGGGGCTCTCCAAATCCACTACCTCGAACCATATTGCTTCCCGGCGAAAATGATCTTTGTCTCCGAAGAGAACATCCATTTTGATCTTGCCGATTGGAGAGCAAGACAAGCCGGGTACGATACCATGGAAGACGGTGTGGCTCGGCATGAGCTGCTTTGCTTTGATATTCAGCTTCTCCATGGTATCGCGGTACAGTATGTTGATACTGCTTCCGCCGTCTATCAAGATGCGGGAAAATCTGGCAGCTCACCTCTCCGTCGCGAGGGTGACGTCCAAGATCATTGCATTGGAGCCAGGCGAAGGCATCACCTCTGGGTGGTCGGCCTGGCTCCAGCTGATTGGCTTTTCTGACCAGTGCATGAACTCGGCGGTGCTAGAGGCGACTGCATTCACTTCATGGTGCTGTCGGCGTCGGCTGTGCTTGTCGTCGGCTTGACTAGTGAAGACGACGTAGGCGGCGTGCTCTTCGGGGAATTCGTCTTGGATGGCGCCGACTGCCGGTCGAGCCGCCGGCTGCTGAGGGGCTGGAGGCGGCGGGCCGGGAGGCGGAGGCGGCAGTATTCCCTCGCCCTTGGCGATGCGGGTGAGCCAGTGGCATTTCCGAGTTGTGTGGTTGGACGGCTTCGCGCCGCTGTGGAACTTGCAGGGGGCATCGAGTGCTTGTTCGTAGGAGAAAGACGGCTGCCGAGCCGGCCTTCCACCCTTCTTCTTGGGAGCGGGCCGTTCTTCAGGCTGCTCGTCATCAACTGTGGCCACCTGCCGACTGGAGGAAGTTGGCATGGGGCCCTTGCGCTTGTGGTCGTTCTGGTAGGGGCGCCGATTAGGGTCGCCAGCCGGCGTTTTGGGAGCCGGAGCAAGTACTTTCCTTGAGGCGTCTACTCGTAGCTCGGTCTTCATTGAGGAGTCGGCGGTGGCGTATTTGTCGGCGATGACCAGCAATTCATCGAGGGTAGCCGGCTCGTCGCAGAGGAGTCGGTGCTTGAGGAGGGTGCCCTCTCGGCACCCGGCGGTGAAGTACTCGATGGCCTGGACCTCGTGCACCCCCTCGCAGGAGTTGCGGAGCTCGGCCCATCGCGTGAGGTAGTCGCGCGTCGACTCGTTGGGCCGTTGGACGCAGTGGGAGAGCTGGCGAGGCTTGGGAGGCCGCTTGTAGGTGCTGGCGAAGTTGCGGACGAAGACTTCGGTGAAGTCTAGCCAACTGTTGATGCTGTAGGGCTTGAGGCTGTTGAGCCATGTGCGCGCCGTGCCTTGCAGCATGAGGGGGACGTACTTCACGGCGACGCGCCGATTGCCGTTGGCTATGCTGACGGCCGTGGAGTAGTCGATGAGCCAATCTTCCGGCTTCACCGAGCCGTTGTACTTTGGCGTGTCTCTGGGGAGCGAGAACCCTTTGGGGAAGGGCTGGTCACGGATGCGGGGGCCAAAGCATGGCGGGCCGACATCGTCTTCTTCTTCTAACGCCAAGGATCGAGCAAGGCGGTCGATCCTGTGGCGGGCGTCGTTCTCGCGGACTCCTTCTCGGCGGCCGAGTCGGTCGCCAAGAGTCGGGTGTGTAATAGGCGGCGGAGTGAGGCGTCTTTCTCTTCGAGGCGGGGGAGGAGGCAGATTTCCTTGGTGCTCTACAGCTCGAGGGCGGCCATCCGCGTCGCGCTCGATGGTGATGCGGGTCCGGCTGCGGCTGGCAGCCGGCTCCTTGTCTTTCTTCTGGCGCGCGCCGCTCGCAGTCGGCGAGCGGGACGTCGCGGCGTGCTCCCGGCGCGGGGGATGACTATCAGCACGGGCGCCGGCTTCGTGCCGTTCTGCAGCCGCGTCGAGCAGCTGTTGGATCCGTCTCGTCATGTAGGGGAGCTCATCGGCTCCCAGCCCATTGAGCTCTTCTGCAGCCGCCTGAGCGGCTTGCAGATTCTCGAGCGGGGTGGCGTAGACGGGGCGATCTGCGCCCAGCATGCTGGCGACGGCTGCGCCGCGCTTCTGGACGAAGCCGGCTCGACTCGGGCCGCTAGGCAGCGGCGTGCCGAGGGCGGCGCGGTTGACTTCGCGCTGGTGGGCCTCGGTGTGGCGTCTCATCGAGGCTATCTTCTGGCCCTCCGCGATGAGGGCAAGGCGGCGTGCCTCCAGGGTCTCGGCGTTGGCGTCGGCCGGGATGGGGATAGAGAGGTCGTGGGCATCGCCGCTTGCTGAGCGTCGCGAGCATTCTCGCCCGAGTTGGAGACGTGGCTGATGACCAGCACTTCGGTGAAAGCGCGGCTGCCGCTGTCAGCTCGAGGGAGGGGGTCGTCGAAGACCACCACGTCGGAGGGGTAGGCGTCAAGCGACGCGGTGTCGGAGTCGATGAGCATCGGGTCGGTGGAGCCGACCGACTCCATGTCCGCAGTAGGCTCGCTGGAGACGTGAAGTTGGTCGAGGAGGCTGACGAGGCGGTTCTCGGGGTAGTCGGTGCCTGCGTCGGACGCAGGCTCGTCGGAGATGCGAGCCTCGCCGAGCAGATCGGCGAGGCAGCTCACAGCGCAGGCGTCGTCGACGCCTTGCAGCGCGTCGTGGCAAACGCCATCGGGCGTCGCGGGCTGGCTGCGCTCGCGGGGGAGGAAGAGGGTTCCCGTCCAGAATAGGTCTCCGGACGACGGTGCACCTGGCCCCATGGTGGGTGCCAAATGTCGGGTGGTTGGTGCGACATATGCCAAGGGATGGCTTATCATTGTGGGAGCCAATAAAACGTCGCCGGTGCCTGGAAACGGGATGAGGCGAAGACATGCACGCCGACGGATCTTACCCAGGTTCGGGGCTCTCCGAGGAGATAACACCCCTAGTCCTGCTCTGCGGGGTCTCCGCATGATCACTAGATCGATGAAGGGTAGCTACAATCGCTCCTAGAGGTGTTGAGATCAAGGGAGAAGAAGAACGAGGCTAGCTCTTGCTTCTCTCTATCTATGGTTTGTGTGCTATGCTTGGAAGCCAACTATGCTCAGAGGCCAACCCTTTGCATGGGTGCTCCGAGGGGTTTATATAGGCCTACCCCCCGGGGGTACAATGGTAATCCGGCTGGGCTCTGGTCCCAGCCGTCAGTGTCTACGCTCGCCGGCTTCTCCGCCGGCTGCTGGGTCCCGCCGGCTGGTGGGTCCCGCCGGCTGCCGGCTACTTGGCCGACAGGCCGGCCCCACCGCCTAGGGTCTTGTCGGCGGCTGCTTACTGTAGCCGCGCCTCTGATGACGAGGGCTTTGTCGAGGTAAGCGTCGCTACAGTGGGCCGCCTCGGGGGCTCTCACTGTAGCCTTACCTCGTCTTGTCTCCTTAATGGGGCTCCTGCTTCGAGGAAGGGAGTAGCCGGCTTCTGAAGGCCGGCTACGCTCTTGGCCGACTGGGAAAGGCCGGGCCGCCTTCACGCCTCTCTCTGGCTGAAGGAGCCCGCCGCACGCGGGCCGTACGGGAGTCGGTCATGGGTGACGTCGAGGCCAGCATGGCTACAGTGCCGAGCCGCACGGGAGACGGCCGTCCCGTACGGCCTCCTGTAGCCATGCCCGCCTCGGGCTTTGGGGGTAGTGGGCCGCACTGTGGCCACACCCCGTCGTGTCGCCGTTATGTGGGAACAGCTTTGGTGGTGGTGGTCTCGGCCGGCTCCTAGGAGTCGGCGTCCTTCTTGGCCGGCTTCTTGGAGTCGGCCTCCCAGTAGTCGTCTTGGGGAGGAGTTGGTGAGGCTGGGTCGCCTTCCGGGAGTCGGCTTCAGAGGTAGCCGGCCAGGGAAGGCGACCCAATCCTCGGAGTGCTTGGAGGCCCGAAGGCCTGATAATTTTTTTAGAAGAACCAGGGGCAGTCGGTTAGGCTACTCGTGGCCATTTACTCCGACAGGAGAACAATATGGTTGTAATATTTGCTTTGAGATTTTGCGATTTTCTTCCTATTTGCTCTATGTTCTGCGTCGGCAGAGCCCGGCCCCGCGCATACCTCAACCGCTGTTGGGCCGACCGGAGACCAGGACGGACCGAGGAGTGAGGGGCTATGTGACCAGTTAGTCTCCTGAGTCGCAATGCTCAGGAGTCCCCCTTGACGCGCAAACAGCCTATAGGTAGGAGACGCGAGGATAGGTTAATGTTCTACGTCGGCAGGGCCCGGCCACGCGCATACCTCAACCGCCGTTGGGCCGACCGATGACCAGGACGGACCAAGGAGTGAGGGGCTACGTGACCAGTTAGGCTCCTGAGTCGCGATGCTCAGGGGTCCCCCTTGACACGCAAACAGCCTATAGGAAGGAGACGCGAGGATAGGTTAATGTTCTACGTCAGCAGGGCCCGGCCACGCGCATACCTCAACCGCCGTTGGGCCGACCGGAGACCAGGACGGACCATGGAGTGAGGGGCTAAGTGACCAGTTAGGCTCCTGAGTCGCGATGCTCAGGAGTCCCCCTTGATGCGCAAACAATCTCCATACCTTTGCCCTCACCGAGGCTCGGCTCGGGAGGGGCGTGCGACGACCAGGTCTGAGGGACCTGGGTTGGGTGGCGTACGCTTGGGCGTGACCCGAGCGCAGCCCCCGTGCCCAGCCCCCTCGCGCGACTCTCCCGAGGGGAAGCGTTGCGGTGAGGCCGGACACTGAGATCTGGGCCCCCTGAGGTTGGTACGGCCGTGAGGCCGCCCTCAGTTGTTTATCACCAGCGCGGAGCATAGTGCTTCCGCTTGTGCACGGGCATAGCCACTCCTCAGCAGTGTCGACGGCTAGCGCGTAGCATGGTGCTTCCACTGGTGCATGGGAGGGGGACTCCCTACTGCGGAGAGCCCCCGGGGCGTGTACAGCCCCGCCCTGACATGTGGCTTGCACGGCAGGGCTAGACGAGGTGTATCTGGGCACCCGTGAGCCAGCGCGGGACTCACGAGGCCCTACCTCAAGGCGGGTTGCTGTAGTGATCCTGCAAGGTGGTTAGACAGCCTGCGCCGAATGAATCTCCTGAGGTTATTGCGTGAGAAAGCCAAGCACCAACGGCCCCAGGAGATGACGTGAATGGGGCCGACCCGCCAGACCGAACTCAGCCGTTGGATTTATCGACGCTGCAGGGACGGGCCCGAGCACAGACGCTGTGCCTGACCTACTCACGCAAAGGGTACTGAAGAAAAGATGATCGGACGCGGTTCCCGTAGGAAGGTGACAATCAAGCAGGTGATAGTCATAGATATATTAAGCATGGAAAGCATACTGGCTCAAGTAGATGCAGGGAAGATACATGCCACTGGGTCAGGCCCGAGCGGTTTGGGGATGATGCAGCCCGAGGGGCGCCCCCAGCAAGGTAAGCTAAAGACACGAAAAAGGGATACATGCCAGAGGGACGGACCCAAGTGGCCTAGGAATGATGCAGCCCAGGGGGCGCTCCCAGCTAAATAAACTTGGAAGATGTCACCTGGTTCTGTTGATGAAGGGATGTTGGGGCAGCTGAAGGTACGCGGCGAAGCGGTCGCTCCTCATGAGCCACCGGGGTCCTGAGTCTTGGGAGGCTCTGGGGGTCCGGGTGGTTCCTTGAGGACCGTCTCCATCTCCGTTAGGACAGCGCGGTGCCTGGCCTCCTGAGTCGCCAGGGCACGCCGCAAGTTGCGCTGATAGATGAACGCCATGCTCGGCAGGCCAAAAGGCATGCGAACGTAGCTGTGCAGTGCACCCTCGCAGCGTCCCACGCGCAAAGGCCAGAAGAGCCCCTGAGATGCGGCCCTGTTGAGGCCTGGGACGTCGATGCAGACGCGTAGCCCGGAATCCTCGCCTAGATGGGGAGCTGCGCTTGGCGAGCGGCGGTCACCTTGCATGGCCCTTGCGTCTTACAGTTCCTGTGTGGTCCTGGTGATGAAGTCCTAAGCGGTGGGCGCTCCTCGCCCTGTGTTCTCCTGAGGGAAACGTGTCGTGAAGCACGCCTCCAAGTGATGCCCGAGCGCCTCCCTCATGATGTTGGCAAGGTCTGAGGCCCTCCAGAAGAGAGCACCCGAGCCCTGCCTGAGAAGGGCGCTGGGTGTGCTTTCCAATGCGATGGAGGGAGGCGCCCCTGGCGCGGGCGCTGATCCTGACGAGGTTCCACTCGCGACACCACCCTCCTGAGGTCCTGCGCGGAGCAGCTGCTTCTTCTTCTTGGGGGTGGCCTCACGAGGGAACTCGCCCTTGCTGTCGGGGTCGTCGATTGCTGCAGCTTGGAAGGCACGCACGAGGGAGGACACCGCGTCTCTTTCCTCGCACGGGACTGTGATGATTCCGCCGCTCCCTGGCATCTTGAGGACGTTGTAGCCGTGGTGGGTCACTTCCATGAACTTGGCGAGGACCGGATATCCGAGGATGGCGTTGTATGGCAGGCAAATGTGGGTGACGTCGAAGTTGATGAGCTCGGTGTGGTAGTTGTCGCGCTGCCCGAAGGTGACTGGGAGGCGGACCTCCCCTATCGGGGTGGTGGAGCCGTCGGTCACTCCTGAGAAAGGCTTGGTGGGCTTAAGCTGGTCATACGGCACTTGGAGGTTGTCGAACGTGCCGACAGACAGGATGTTGAGCCCTGCGCCACCGTCGGTGAGGGTCTTGGTGACTTGTATGTTGCTGATAACTGATGAACAAAGCATCGGGAGAGCGCCAGCAGTAGCCGTGCACTTGAGCTAATCTGCCGAGCTGAAAGTTATGGCGCACTTGGACCATCTGAGCGGGCGCGTGGCTCGAGGTTGGGGAGGACTGCATTCACTTCACGAGCAAACTGTTTGAAGATACGCTGCGAGGCTGGGGCTTGAGCTCCGCCCAAGATGCAGGCGATAGCACGTGGCTCCTGGAAGCCCCCAGGCCCCCTCGTCTTGATGGTGGTCGTCATTCCTTCTTGGTGGTGGTGGTAGTGGAGGAAGGCCAGCGTTGCCCTGGGGACGATCCTCACGAGGCTGATCCCTCCAGGCGCCCTCGCGAGGCTGATCCTGCCAGCGGTCCTCACGAGGCCGGTCGCGCCACTCCAGGCGCAGGCCACGGTCATCCCAGCGTCCGCCACCACGTCCTCCTCCTCGGCCGTAGCCCCGGTCATTGCACTCGGGGCGTCGACCGGAGAGTCCTTCTCGAATGGCCCTGAGCTCTTGGCAGTCGCTAGTGTGGTGGCTGTGCAGGTTGTGGAAGGTGCAGAACGGTCGACTGCTCCTGGATGACTCGGGCTGGTCTCTGCCGCGCTTGGTGTCTGGCTCTGCTGTTAGCACGGCTGCTCCCTTGCGCTTCACGTCCTTGGCCTTGGCTTTCTTCTCCTCTGGGTTCGCAGCCGGGAGCTCGAGGAGGGAGAGGCGCCCCTCCTCAGCTCTTGAGCACTTGGTCGCCAGGTTGAACAGCTCTAGAGACGTGCACAGCTCATCGTGGATGGCGAGCTCCTCCTTCATCTTGACGTCGCGGACGCCATCAGAGAACGCGGAGATGATGGCCTCGTCCGTCACCTTGGGAATCTTGAGGCAAACGTTGTTGAAGCGCTGGATGTACTTCTGGAGTGTCTCTCCTGGTTATTGCTTGACGCGGTGCAGGTCACCCACAGCCGGTGGGCAGTCGCGAGTGCCCCGAGAGTTGGCAACGAAATGGTCGCACATCTCGTCCCAGGAGGAGATCGAGCCTGGAGGCAGATTCAGGAGCAAGGAGCGGGCACCATCCTTGAGAGCCATGGGGAACCAGTTCGTCATGACTTTCTCGTCGCCGTTGGTCGCCTCGATGCTCAGCTCGTAGAGCTGCAGGAACTTTGCAGGGTCATGGGTGCCGTCGTAGCGAGGAGGCAGATCCGGCTTGAATTTTCCCGGCCAGGCGATGCTACGCAGCTCGGGGGTGAAGGCGCGGCGGCCAGCTATGGTCACCGGGGCCCGTCTTGGAGGTGGGGCTTTGTCTTGGCGCCCGCGCGCCGCCATGGCAAGCGGCACGGGGCCCTGCCGCAGCTAGCGATTCTGGCATGGCGGTGCGGGGAGTGGTGGAGCGTTCTCTTGCGGTCGAGGGACTTCTTGACAGATTCTTTCTTCACGCGCGGGTGCTAGACGCGGCAGGTTGCGCCGCGGAGCCGCGCGCCTTGGCGCCAGGTCGCCGTCTTGGGGCAGAGGTGGTGGAGGTGCTCCGTGAGCTACGTCACCCGTAGCTGGCGGAGGGCGAGGCAGCGAGAGGGACGGTGCAGGGGAGCCCCTATGGCGATGACGAGCTCGGCGATGCAGTCCAGCCAGTCCTCGTAGAGGTCGTCGACTGGGCGGTAGCGCAGGAGCTCGTGCACCATGAGGAGCGCGGCCCGCGCGTTCGTGGGAGCGCGACGAGCGTGAGACGACGAACCAGCGGGGGTAGAGACGGAGTGGCGGTGCGGCCGTCCTACCGGGCCGGTGGCGGCGTTGGCGGCAGGCGATGGGGAACGATGGGGTGGCCCGCCGACGGGAGCCGTCTGAGCAACGCGGGTAGCGAGGGCAACCCGGCGCTCGGCGCGAGCGCGGCATGCGTCCGCCATGGAGACGATGAAGCGACGGGACGCGGAGCGACGGAACGGAAGCTTTGGTGCACCCCTACCTGGCGCGCCAAATTTTGGATCACGGGTTCCGGCAAAACCCTCAAGGTTCGAACACTGGGATGCGCACGAAGATCTCCCCCCTACCGATCCACGTCCTAGCTTTGCTAAGATCTCAAGGGCTAACTCGACGAACTCACAACACAAGGGACACAAGATTTATACTGGTTCGGTCCACCGTTGTGGTGTAATACCCTACTCCAGTGTGGTGGTGGTGGATTGCCTCTCGGGCTGAGGATGAACAGTACAAGGGGAAGAACAGCCTCCTGAGGTCGAGGTGTTCTTGTGCTTGGTGTGTGGCTAAGGATCAGCTAAAGATCAGATGAGATGCCTCCGAATCGGCCATCCAAAATCCGTCCGTGAATCCGTGCGTGCCCCTACGGTGGTGGCTAGTTCTACTTATATAAGCCCTGGCCCTCTCCCCAAATATTGAGCGGGAAGGGAGCCAACAACGGCCAATTTGAAAGGGGACAGCTAGTACAGTTTATCCTGACAAAAGCAGTCTTCCCCTGCAAAAGGTTCTGGTGGTGACGCCGCCTTGGGCTCCATGGTGACCTCCATCTTGCTGTCCTGCTGGTCTTGGTCTCGTTGCACTGATATGGAAACCTTTGCTTGAAGCCTTGGTACTCCGCGCCTACGCTTGCCTCCTTAGCACCAAAGAGGAAACGAGTACACTGTGCGTGCTGGCGCCCGCCTCGCGCCCGCCTGATCTCGATCGTCCAGGCTTACGTCATAAGAACCTCGCAAGGTTTGCCTTGCCTTGATCTCTCCGCCCCTCACGAGCCTTCCTGGTGAGGCTGCTCCTGAGGAGGTCTTGCATCATCCGCCTCGCGAGGCTTGGCCCCTCGCGAGGGTCTTGAGAGCTTGTTGGTGAAGATGGGCCGTACGGGCCCGCTCGCAGCGCCACGCCATGGGTCGTAGGCAGGCAAGTCTGGGAACCCCCATTCCCAGAACACCGAAAAAACCCAAATATCAGAGAAGAAATACGAGGCTATAAGCAATCATGCATATAAGAGATCAAAGAAGATTCAAATAACTTTCATGGATATAAAAAGATAGATCTGGTCATAAACTAAAAGTTCATCCGATCCCAACAAACACACCACAAAAAGAGTTACATCATATGGATCTCCAAGAGACCATTGTATTGAGAATCAAAAGAGAGAGAGGAAGCCATCTAGCTACTAACTACGGACCCGAAGGTCTACAAGAACTACTCACGCATCATCGGAGAGGCACCAATGGAAGTGGTGAACCCCTACGTGATGGTGTCTAGATTCGATCAGGTGGTTCTGGACTCTACGGCGGCTGGAATTGATTTTCGTCGGCTCTCCTAGGGTTTTTGGAATATTGGGGTATTTATAGAGCAAAGAGTCGGTTCAGGGGGCACCCGAGGTGGGAACAACCCACTAGGGCACGCCTGGAGTGCCCTGGTGGGTTGTGCTCCCCTCAGAGCACCCCCCAGGCGCTTCTTCGGCCCACTGGATGTCTTCTGGTCTAAAAAAAATCTCCAAAAAGTTTCGCTGCGTTTGGACTCCGTTTGGTATTGATTTCCTGCGATGTAAAAAACATGCAAAAAACAGCAACTGGCACTTGGCACTATGTCAATAGGTTAGTACCAAAAAATGATATAAAATGATTATAAAACATCCAAGATTGATAATATAACAGCATGGAACAATCAAAAATTATAGATACTTTGGAGACGTATCAGGTAGCGAGGCAGATATTTGTATTGTTGCTACTAAGGGGAAAATGACGAGGTTTAATCATATTGCTGGGTTTTATTCTATCTACATTATGTCATCTTGCTTAAAGCGTTACTTTGTTTGTCATGAACTTAATACTATAGAAGGGAGACGCATTTCTCGCTCACGGGGATGGCGACTCCCACCTCTCCACCGCCACCCTAACCCTAGCCACCCACAACCACCGGTGATCCCCGCATCCCTCCGTTGGTTTTGCCATGTGATCGGCTCATCATTCCCGGCGTCTCTCCCTCTCTCTTCTGGTTGTCTTCTTCCTCATGGCAGTCCATGCAGCAATCTCCTTGGGATTGGATTTCTTCCCGGGGATGAAGTTGGCGTCTGAGATCCAACGCAACTTCAACAGATCGGTGCACCCCACGTCGGACACGGGCCATTTCATTATGGTGGTCTCTTTTGCACCGCATACATTCTGGCTTGATGAGGAAAATGTGGGGTTCGCTCTCGAGGCGGCCATCAGAGGATATTGTTCACACCTCAAGGTATCTTTCCTCCACCATGGCGTTTTCTCATTCAACGTTTCTTGCAAGGAAGTGGGATTTTTCATTCTGCACCAGAGGAGTTTTTTTTGTGATCAGTTCAAGTGTTTCTTCCACCTTTGGGGTCATGGCGGCCTAGATTGGTAGAAAGAATTTTGTCTTTGGCAATCTGAATGCCAAGAGGAATGGGTTTTAGTTAGTCCCTCTAAGAGGAGAGCTCGCCTTGGTTTAGAGGCCATGAAAACTGCTCCGGCCAAATCCTCTCTCCGTGTTCGCACGGCCAAATCTCTTCCTAGGAAACATGCTACGTTCACCACGTTCATGCAATACCCGGCACGTAAGGGCTATAGCTATGGCCCGTCCACCAATGAGGTGACCACGGTCAGAGCAGCTGGTTATCATGTTTCGTCCCATGAGGATGCGGATGTTCCTTCTCCGGTGACGACCCCGCCGCCGGCAAGGCTGGCGATTCAGTTTGGAAGAATCCCGCCTTCCCCGGAGGGTTTATCTCCTGGCCGTTTAAACCCTGGAACCTCGGGTGGCCGATTAGTTTTTGCATTGGAAGGTTTGGATTCTCCTGCATCCCCTCAGTCACCCTCACCAGGCCACGTTCCTCCATTGGGCTCCAGGGTCCAGCCCATCTGCCGGTCAGATGACGAGAGTAGCAGCCCATCACCTCTGGCCTCTAGAGCTTCCTCCCCTCAGGATATTATCAGAGATCTGCAAAGTTTTGACGATATGATTGAAGATATGTCTGCGAGTTATTGGGACTGTCAGAATTGCTTGGCTATGTGCCACACGTCAGTGACATGCACGAATCAGGTCCGGTGCCGCAATTGTTTTCGTTCGGGACACGTTAAAAAAGACTGCACAGGCAAGCCGCCTGACTTGTCCGTCTGGGTGCCTAAAGTCCCATCGCCGGGTTTTGGGAAGTGGGACTGAAAAGAGGACTTCCTTTCCTCCCCCGTCTCTCTAGTTTCCCGAGACCAAACGACTCCGGAGAAAACCCCATCCGCTGCTTTTCCGCCGCCACCATCGCCGCCTATCCGCCCTGCCTCGCACACCCAAGCTTCCTCCAGCTCCGGTCCGGCTCCTGCTCCGCAGCCTCCAATGGCGGTGTACGAGATTGACCCGCATCGCTTCATCCCAGCGGGTTTCGACATTGAAGATGGCTGGGCGGATCGTCTGCCCCGCACCTTCTACACGCCGGCCGTTCCACCACCCCGAGCGCATGAGCAGTACATGGTAGCCATTGTGGAGCCGATCCCGCCCCCAGAGCTGGTTGGTGTCCATCATCAGCAAGTTCTTGATTTCCTAGTTCAAGTGATGCATGTTCCAGTTATTTCTGCTCAAACTTGGTTTCAAGGAGTTGGTTTGTTCAAGATGGAAGATCCAGTTGTCCGGAGCTCATTTACTCTGCATCTGCCGTTTCCTTTAGGGGTCGATGATGAAGGCAATGAGTTTTTTTTCCGCTTTATCCCTCATATCAGGGTGAAGGTTTTTGTGCTATTCATGGCCAGCGGACGGGGTGGTTGATGTTCATCGGCATCCCTTTAGATTATAGAAACACTCAGTGCATTGCTGATATGGTTGGCTCCTTCGGACAGTTTCACTACTGGAATAGCACTGACAGGCGTAAGGTTAGATCTTTGGTTCGTGCCTCGTTCCCTGATAATGCGCTAGTCCCTAGCTCGGTGACCTTTCGGGAATTTGCCAATTGGGGTGATGTCATGGTGTCATGGTCAGCTGGTTGTTATATCTTATCAGGGGAATTTGCTGGTGCCATGATCCCAGCGGATGAAGATCATATGCCTCTTAATGGGAATCCCCACCCATTGCCTGGAGTTGAGGTGCCGCAACCGTTTTGGGCAATGCCTCCATACCCTGCTCTTGGATGGAATGCAGTTCCACCGGGCAATAATCAAGGACAGAATGATGTGGCAGGATGGGCTGCTAATGTGCAACATGAAGCGGGATGGGGCCCTTGGGAGGAACAGGTTCAGCCTGATCAACAACAACATGAAGAGGTTCAACCAGCCCAGGACCAAAATTCTATGATTTTGAACCCATCCGTGGACTCTTCTGATGATGAGGATATGGTTGAAGTCCAGCAACCTCTGCAAGCTCCACCGATAGTGCAGTTGGACCCGATTCACCTTGGAATGGTCAGGGTCTTTTATGGGCCAGTTCTTCCATCGGCAATGATCTGGGAGAGATCGTTCAAATCTTTATTGCCTGAATTTTTTATCAGGGATATACCAGCTTGTCTGCCTGGGTTTTCTGTGACGTTGATGCAAGTTAAATTTGGGTCTGCTGATCTGCAACAGAAATTTCTACTCTTGACTGCCATGCAATGTGTCCCCGATCCTAGAAGCAGCTCTTCGGTGGTCATTGAAGAGTTGACATCTGATGATCTCTCGTGCTCCAATTCCCAGGTTCCACATTCTCCTTCACAGGCTTCTCAGGAGGATTTTCAATTTACTTCGGTCTCTCCAACTCAGTTGGGCAAGCGACCACGTCAGTCTGCACGCTCCAGGCATTCTGTCACGCTTGTGGAGCCAGTTCTAGACTTCTCCACCGGAAGGATGACGCGCAGGTCTGCCAAAAGGACGGGCATGAAGCTAGTTTCTGCAATCCCTCCGAGGTCTGCCCCCCTGCATCGCCTGAAGGCAAAGAAGCTTCGTCTTGACGATGAGCACAGCCAGCTTCCTCTCCCACCCCTGACGCCTATTCCAATGCAGGCAATTGGAGTGGCTCTGGGCATTGATCCGTCTGAGTTATCGGTCGAGAAGCTTATGGCTTCTCCACGTCCTGCTGAAGAAGACGATGGTCCGCATGATGATTGACGGTCCAAGAAGCTTGATGGAGAGTTGGGCACTTTTGTTTTTGTGTCCGTTTTATGTTAGCACTTTCTATTTGTGTGCCTGTCTGAAATCCTTGGTTACTGCTATTGGCACTTATGTTATGATCTTGTCCACGCTGTTAAGCAGCTGGATCTGCAACTACTTCCCAGCGTTGTTTTTTTATGGATAATTTCTATTTTTGAAATTGGAATGTGCTCTATTGGAACATGCTTGGGCTGAATTCTGAGGCTAGGCAGCGTGACCTACGTGCCAAGATTGAGGAGAGCAGATGTTCTGTACTTTGTCTACATGAAACTAATTGCGGGAACTTTGATATTCGAACGATTAGATCCTTTTGCCCTAGGAGGTTTGATCAATTCGCGTTCTCGCCTTCTGTTGGAGCCCCTGGTGGGATTTTAGTCATTTGGAATTCCTCGATCTTTCACGGCCAGCTTGTTGATATTCAGAGATTTGGTGTTGTGGTCTCCTTCCAATCGTTGCAGAACTCCGAAAAATGGACCTTAGCCTCTGTATACGGGCCATGTGAGGGTCAGCCTAGGGACGATTTCGTTAGTTGGCTATATCATCTAGACATCCCTCCCGATGAAAATTGGCTATTGTTGGGGGACTTTAATTTCATCAGGTCATTGGATAACAGAAACCTCCTAGGTGGTGGTATTAATGATATTTTCCTCTTCAACGAAATAATTGGTCACCTTGGTCTCTTGGAGCTGCCCTTGAAAGGCCGTAGCTTCACCTGGTCTAATATGCAGCAAAACCCCTTGCTCGAGCAACTTTATTGGTTCTTTACTACTGCTGATTGGATTTCACATTATCCGAACACTGTGGTTAATCCACTCGCCAGAACTGCCTCGGATCACGTGCCTTGTGTGGTGTCCATTGACACTACCATTCCTGCGGCCAAGACTTTTCGGTTTGAAAATTTCTGGTTTGATATGCCGGGGTTCATGGATTGTGTCACCAAGTCTTGGAATGCACCAGTTTTCTCTGATCTCTCTGCTTCTGCGGTTATCACAAGGAAATTTAAGCGGCTGCGGTATGATTTGAAAATTTGGAGCAAAAAGTTATCATACATCAAAAAACTTACTGTTGATTGCTCAAAGGTGATTCTACATTTTGATCAGCTGGAGGAAGTGCGACCTTTAACAAGGCAGGAATTCAATTTCCAGAAAATTGTGAAGTTCCACTATGAACATCTGTTGAAAATTCACTATATTTATTGGAAACAGAGGTGCACTATTCGGTATATAAAGGTTGGCGAGGAGAATTCAAATTTTTTTCATGCCATAGCCTCGGAGCGTATGAGGAGGAATTCAATCTCCAGTCTGAAGACCAATTCCATGCTTGATCCTGTGACTGATCACGCTCAGATGGCGGGAATTCTTTGGGCTTCGTTCAAATCAAGGATGGGCCAGGCCCAAGGGATCGATATGGGCTTCGATTTGAACCAATTAATTCAGCCCATCTCGGGACTGGAGGAGCTATCCTTGCCGTTTTCTGATGAGGAAATTAACGAAGTTTTGAAGGAATTGCCGGTGGATCGGGCACCTGGTCCGGATGGCTTTAATGGGATGTTTGTCAAGCGCTGTTGGCCTATAATTGAGAAGGACTTCTTGAGGATGATTCGGGATTTTTATGAGGGGAAGCTTTCATTGGAAAACATTAATGGCTCCCTCATTACGCTCATACCCAAGATCATTTCACCAGAAGGGCCCGATGATTTCCAGCCAATATCTCTCACCAACACTTGTCTTAAATTTCTAACAAAGTTGTTGGCCAACCGGTTGCAGAAGGTGATCCTTAGGTGTATCCACAAAAATTAGTATGGGTTCCTTAAGGTCAATTTAGGATTGTCTGGCCTGGAGTTTTGAGTATATTCATCAATGTAAACAGTCCAAGCGTCCAATCATAATTCTTAAGTTGGATTTTGCTAAGGCCTTTGACACTGTCGAGCATGAGGCTATTCTTCAGATGTTGCAGCATAAAGGGTTTGATGCCAAATGGATTTTTTGGGTTAAACAATTGTTGTCCACAGGTTCTTCGTCTGTGCTGTTAAATGGCATTCCTGGAAAACAATTTAAGTGCAAGTGTGGGGTCAGACAGGGTGATCCACTATCACCTCTGTTGTTTGCCATCGCAGCGGATCTATTGTAGTCTGTGGTCAACCAAATGCTAGAGCATGGCACGCTCTCTTTTCCTATTCAAACCCATGACAGAGAGTTTCCCATCATTCGATATGCGGATGACACGATTCTATGTCTTGCAGCTAAGGATGATGAGCTTGTTGCCCTAAAGAACATGCTGCTTACCTTCCAACAATCCACATGTCTAAAGGTCAACTTTGCTAAATCTTCAATGATTCCATTGAATATGTCTGATGAGTAGGCTGCTAGGCTTGCTACTATTCTTGGTTGTAGAATTGGGCAGCTCCCATTTACTTATCTTTGATTGCCTTTGGGAACTACAAGGCCAAGGATCATTGACCTAATGCCCCTAGTTGACAGTCTTGAGAGGAGGTTAACTGCAAGCTCTTCCATGCTGAATCAAGGCTCTCGCTTGCAGCTTCTTACCTCTGTCCTGACCTCTCTGCCAATATACTTTCTGTGCAGCCTCAATATTCCACCAGGGATCATTAAGCAGCTAGACAGAATCTTTAGGCAATGTCTTTGGAGGGGTAATAGTGATGCTCCAAAACAGTCTCTGGCTGCATGGGAGCTGGTTTGCAGGCCAAAAGATAAAGGGGGTTTAGGAGTTATTAATCTGAACATCTATAATAAAGGACTCCTTATCAAGCATCTTCACAAATTCTATAACAAGGTTGATATTCCTTGGGTGACCCTGATATGGAACAGCTACTATGATCATGGGGTTCCATAGGCAACAGCTCATGCTGGATCTTTCTGGTGGAGGGATGTTCTGAAGCTGCATGAGGCTTATACTGCTATTGCCTCAGCTCATATCAACATGGGTGATTCTGCTCTATTCTGGACAGATTCCTGGCACATTGGGGGCTCTGCTAGACCCCTATGTTGGAGATTGCCTAGTTGTTTTCATTTTTCAATAATGATAAGATCTCAGTGCAGGAATTTCTTCAATCCCAGGATCTCTTCTCTATGTTTTATTTGCATCTTTCTCATGAGGCTGCTGCTGAGTTACACATGCTGGAAGGTTGGATCATGCAGTTAGACAGAGACCCCACTATACCTGATGTTTGGATATGGCCTGGTAAATCAGGAGGATACACTGCCAAAAGTTTCTACACGATCATGCACTCACACCTACCTACAATACAACCTTGCAAATGGCTATGGCAGAGTAGGTGCACTATGAAGATCAAGGTGTTCGGGTGGCTGTTATTCTTTGACAGACTAAACACCAAGGATATGCTGGTTAGGAGACACGGGTGCTCAAGCCAGGATGACAATCTCTGTCTCATTTGCAGTGAGCTGGTGTATGAGGATAGAATCCATCTGTTTTTTAACTGCACCTTCAGCTGTAGAGTCTGGAGTTACTTGGGCATTGATTGGTCTGGAGGCTCAGATATACTGCAATGTATCATGCATGCTAGGTCCAGCTTCAGGCACCCTTTCTTCTTTGAAGTTATGCTAACTGCAGCCTAGAATATTTGGATTTTAAGAAATGGCAGAACCTTCAGAGCTGAGAGAGCTACTTTCAGTGCTTGGAAGTGTAAATTCATCCATGGTATTTATTTGCTAGCTCATAGGGTGAAGGATTGTATTAAACCAAAACTATTGGCTTGGGTTGATTCTTTGTTGTAAAGCAGGTAGGGATGTTTAGCCATAGGTAGACTCTTTTCTTTTTTCCTTGTATAGTCTGTAATTTGTTTGTACAGTTGTGCTTTCTTTAATAAAGGGCTGTGGGGCTTTGCCTCACAGTAAATATTCAAAAAAAACTTAATACTATAGATGCATGTTGGACAACAGTCGATTGGTGGAGTAATAGTAGTAGATGCATGCAGGAGTTTTTCTACTTGTCACGGACATAATGCCTATATACATGATCATGCAACGAATAACATCATAACTATGCGCTTTTCTATCAATTCCCAACAATAATTTTTTTACCCACCCTATGTTATGCTTATGATAGAGATGCCTCTAGTGAAAACTATGGCCCGCGGGTCTACTCTAATCATATTACAAAAACAAAAAATACCTTGCTGCAATTTATTTACTTTTATTTTACTTTATAGTTTATCTATCTTCTACCATTAGATTTAATCCTTGCAATTAACGAGCACAAGGGGATTGATGACCCTCTTGCCTGCATTGGGTGCAAGTATTTGCTCTTGTGAGTGTAGGTACTGTTGATGGTTGTTTGCATGAGTCTTCTATTGGTTCGATAACCTTGGTTCTGTACTGAGGGAAATACTTTTGGCTACTATATTGCTTCACCCTTCCTCTTCGGGGAAAATCCCAACGCAGCTCACAAGTAGCATGGAGCAATTTCTTGGTGAGGACAAGTACAAAGTGGTCGTGTTCGACCTCGAGTACACCAACACTCGTGCAGGATATGATCAGAAGGTCGTTGTTGCCCAGATATGCGTGCGCCATCACGTCCTCGTCTACCACTACTGCTTGGAGACAAGGCCTTGCGAGCGTTTTTTCAGGTTCATCAGCAGTCCCGACTACAGTTTCACTACGGTGGACACCACGAATGATTGAAAGGTGATTAAGACTTCGGGCATCGCCTACCAGAAGCTTGTCAACATCCAGGGCCAATACATGATCTGGGGTAGCAAGAAGCAGGAGAAGGACTCCGTTGTTGACCTCGCCAAAGCCATCATCGGTCCCTACTGCGGAGACATGAAGGATGCCTGGGTGGAGAAACTGGACGAAGATCACATCAAGTATGCGGGCAAGGAGGCGTACACAAGCGACGAGATGTACGAGCGGATTGTTGACATGAGGAAGTGCCTCCTTCCCCAAGACGACGAGGGATCCAGCCACAAGCAGAGTAGTGGCGTCAAGTGCGTCACAAGAAGTAGATGCTTTGATGTTCACTTCTACTAGTTTAGTATGCACGTAATTACTTATTGAGGTGTACAAATGTTATCTATAGTCAGTTATGTAAATGAATATTTACTTTGGTTATGCAATCATGTTGCTATAAGTATATATGTTGTTGTTCTACAGACAGAGCATATATGTTTTGTAGACAGAGCAAATCACATCACATATAATTAAACTATGGAACCCGTATGGCGGTGATGATTTCATCAATCGCTGACAATTGTTTATTAGCAAACATTTGTCCGCAACACACACAACGTACTAATAGGAATCATCTATTTTATTATCGGTCTCCTCACACAGTTCTGATTCTTGACCTGTTTGTCGGGTATCACTCACATCTTGTTGTGACAACTCATTTTTGTTAGTCTGGATCATCGCAAACAATTCATCCGAGTGACTTGTATGCCATCTACCACAAACATCTTGATCTTTATAACCGTTTGTCTTTTTTAACTCATCGCAAACAGGTCATGTGTATCAACTATATGCCACGTATCACACACGCAACTCTTTTCAGAATCGTGCTTGGTGGATCAGCCATCGCACATAGTTCATTATCTTGTAGACGATTTTATGACCATATCATTTGCGATTCATGCATCGCACACTGTTTGGTTGAATGGTCTTCGATACATGTGTCATCTTAGGACCTACCTGCAGTAGTGCATATACCCACACTAATGAATATTTGAGTGAACCTTTAGTTATCATGTGTTATTGATGTTGCTTGACGATATATTTCAAAAATCCGAGGTGAGATTTAATGGCATCATGAATCAACAACTTTTTCACTATGCCAGTTTCCTCGTTACCGGTTTTGTTCTCTTTTCTCATTCCCGTGTTCCGCCATCCCTATGATCAAATCATACGGTGTCTGGCCAGATTACGATGGATATCGTGACACCGGGAGGGCCCCAAGAATATATCTCCATAATCGGAGGAGCAAATCCCAATCTTGATCTATCTTGTCCCTTGTCATGCTTTTTGTGAACCCGTAAGCTGCCATAATAGCCACCTTGCTACAGATGATGTTTAACTAACCACAAATTTCATGAAAGAAGTATGAAGGAACTCGATACTCTCATGGTCTAAGAAATTATGCAAATGTTTAACCTTCTCTGTGTTACAAACCATTAACTTACAACAATTGGGTCGGTTCAACACAAGTGTTCTTCTAACATTGTGTCCTCAATGTTTCCAGCATACTCATGCCCATGATCAAGAAAACAGAACCGTCATGCAACACTTGAGCTAGTCAAAGAGGCAAGACTAGGAATCTATTTTTACCATTATTATTCCACGCGTGCATATGATTTTTTTCTTCGAGGCTCATGATAATTGCAGACTCAAGAACCATAGCAGTTATAGCACGAAATATAAACATAATTATGAACATAGAAATAAATAATAAGTTTTATTATTGCCTCGATCTCCTACAAGATGTATATGCCGGATGCACAAGGTTATTATGACAAAACATGCTAAGTGACAAACACTATGTACGACCAACACACGCTTCGACCTATGCACCCCCTTAAGATGTATATGAAAATTTAACGAGCCAGAGGCGAGCAGGAGTTGCATCGTAGGTGTCGTAATATTACTAGAAACTTTATTTTTCTTAGTTGAAAACTGTCATTTGATAGTGTTGGACACCCCACCCGTAATTACCCCATAAAAATCCATTACCTAGAAATATAATGGAAAAAGGAAAGTGAAAAAAGGAATTTTTTTCATACTTAAGTTTAATTTTGTTGCACCAATTTTTTGTATGTATCGCGCGCAAAAGGTAATAAGCAAAAAAAAATTGATAGTAGGAGGGAAGAACTACAAAAGGCATGAAAACAGAAACCGGAAAGGGAAACCGCTTCGGTTGGTTTCCGGCGCAGGAGCGCACCGCGTGCGCGACTTAGGCCTTGTACAATGCAAGGTGCTTAGGGGAGGTGCTTAGAGAAATAAACCAGGCTTTCCTTAAGCACCGGTACTTATTTGTACCTGATAGACGCTTAACTAAGCCTCTCTCCTATAGAAATAGGCACCGGTGCTTCAGAAAAACTCGGTTTATTTTTCTAAACACCTCCCTAAGCATCTCCCATTGTACAAGGCCTTATTGCATGTGAAGTGCTTCCCAAGTGTTTGTTGTTTCCCTTTCATAAGTGGTCCCTTTGACTAGTTGCACTCCATTATCTTTCACAATATAACCGCGCAAACAAAATGCATGCCAACCCTGATAACACGGGCGTGACAATGGTCAGCGTGAGGCAATTTTGTTGAACACAGTATAGACGTAGACGCTCATACATACGCACATGCAGTCACCCCTATGAATGTACACACACACAATCCACCCCTAACAGCACTTCCGAGAAATAGAGTCCACACATCATCTTGAGATTGTCGAAGTCGCCATAGACGTCTTCGTAGTTGACGGGAATGTCTCCTCCCACTGAACGCGCATTGCCGAAAGACCTGAAATAAATCCTGGAAAATGCGAGCACCATTCTCAAGTCTAAGAGTTGAACACCGGTGGCCTATGGAAAACACTGTTGTCGGATGTGGGGTTCCGGCAGACCCTTAAGGTTCGAACTCTGGGGTGCACGCGACGACTTTCCCTCCTACCGATCTACGCCCTAGCTCACCAAGATCTCGCAGACGAACTCGACGAACTCGCAACACAGAAAGACACGAGATTTATACTGGTTCGGGCCACCGTTGTGGTGTAATGCCCTACTCCAGTGTGGTGGTGGTGGATTGCCTCTTGGGCTGATGATGAACAGTATAGAGGGGAGAACAGCCTCCTGAGGTCGAGGTGTTCTTGTGGCTATGGTAGGCTCTCGATCAGATTGGATCAAGCTAAGATCAGATGCCCCTATTGTGGTGGCTAGCTCTCCTTATATAGGCCCTGGTCCTCTTCCCAAATGTTGAGCGGGAAGGGAGCCAACAACGGCAGGCAAATTTGAAGGGGGACAGCTGGTACAAGCTATCCTGACAAAAGTGGTCTTCGCCTGCAAAAGGCTCTGGTGGTGACGCTGTCTTGGGCTCCACGATGACCTCCATCTTGCCGTCCTTCTAGTCTTGACCTCATTGCACCGATATGGCAACCTTTGCCTGATGCCTCGGTACTCCTCGCCTGCGCTGGCCTCCTTAGCACCAAAGAGGAAACAAGGACGCTGCGTGCGCTGGCGCCCGCCTGGCACCGATCGTCATGGCTCACGTCACGAGAGCCTCGTGAGGTTTGCCCCGCCTTGATATCTCCGCTCCTCGTGAGCCTGCCTGACAAGGCCACTCCTGAGGAGGTCTTGCGTTGTCCGTCTCGCGAGGCTTGGCCCCTCGCGAGAGTCTTGGATGCCTTGTTGATGAAGATGGGTTGTACGGCCTGCTGGCTTAGCCTCGCCATGGGCCGCAGGCAGGCAAGTCTGGGGACCCCCGTTCCCAGAACACCGACAGTAGCCCGCGGGCCCAAGGTGCGCTCGGGCATGGTTTCGTGGCGAAGCCAAGGGTCAAGTACGGAGCACCGCGGGCCCCAAAAGCATGCGGCCTCGGTTGACATGTGGCGGCTGGTTGGACGTGGGCGTCTCCGCTTCCCCACGCTACCTCGGCAACTGCACGACTTGACTAGTCCCTGTGACATGCAAGGAAAACCATCATTACCTGTGATCGTGGGAGGCGCCGGTTGGCCTGCTGTTGATATAAATGGGGAGGATGTGGAGGCCCGTTGCCCATCTCTTCCTCACTTGCTTGCTTCTTCTTCCTTGCTCCATTGCTTGTAGTGCCACCAATGGCGCCACGAAGGAAGTTCTCCGCCGCCGAGAAAGGAAAGGCCCCTCGCGAGGGACCCGGCTCCCCGGCGCCCAAGCACGGACGCGGCCGTCCGCGCAAGCACGCCGCGTCCCCCGCCGTGGCCCACTGTCGAGGCGGCGCCGCGGCACGCGGAGGGGGTCGTCCCAGCCATGGCGGTCCAGTTGACGAGGGGAGGCGTGCTATGGTGGTGCGCCCCCCGCCCGCGCTTCCACATGGCGGAGGTGTCGCCGGAGTTTGTCGTCTGGTCAGAGAACCCGGCCGGCAACTGGCTCCAACTTCCGCGCTTCTTCACCGGCGAACTGTCGGCCTCTGGTCCAGGCGGACTCTGGTTGCAGGCGGATGGTTGCTGCAGCAAGGCCTCTTGGGTCGTGGTCGAGACTTCCGCCACGGGCAACATAGCCCTGGCCCGCGGCTGGCAGACGTTCGCCCGCGCGCGCGGCCTGGGCAGGCGGTGCACCCTCCACTTCAAGTACGATGGTGGATCTGCCCTCTACGTGAGGGTGTTTGGGGAAGATGGTCGCCGCGCCGGGTGCTGCCCCGAGGCGAACGATGGTGAGGAGGTGCTCAGCCTTGGGGACGGTCGCGACGAGGATGAGGGCGAGCCTGCCCTTGGCGGCGACCGTGCCTTGTCTAGCTTCGGCGGCTCTTCCTCCGGCGATAGCTCCAGCAGCGGCGGCTGCTTTGAAGGCGGCAGCGGGTCATCTCGTCGCCGTGCCTCCGTGAAGCCTGAGGAGGGATCCGGCTAGGCTCCGGGTGCCGCCAGGGGCCTGCCTCCGCGGATCACTGCAACGCAACTTTTGTTTTACTCTTTTTCCTGTATCAAGAATGAAACCAGTATGGGCCCAGGGGGCGTGTACCGAACTATGGTTCCTCAGTTATTGCACTATGCGTGTTGTTCCTGTGCTGTGTCGTTAGTTCGCGCAAAGATAACTGAACCTGGTATATTCAGGACGCCCTCTTCCTCATGAGGCGCTTATTTCCTCGTGTCCATCTTGCCTTGGTGGCCTGCATTCGCTCAGGAACTGCAAAAACTCGTCAGGAAGTGTGCTAAAAGCACCCTAGCCCTGACTTGGCGCTTCGTATCGCGGTACCCGAGGGGCACGGACTAGGAGAGGTGCGTCAACTTTTGGGCTCGAATGAGGGTGACTCACGAGAAGGCAGAGAGGAGAAAAATGATCGCGAGGGCACCTGCCTAGCCCCCTCGTGGGGCATGCGAGAGAGAGAACACGAGCAAACCCGAGCCGGAAAAATGCAGTGAATGGCGAGGAAATCAAATCAGCAAGGAACACCAACAGAAAACTTCGATTAAGGAAAAGCGAGCCAACTATGGAAAGCAAATGAATAGCCGCGTCCGGCACCTAATCTAGTCTTCAAGTCTTCTCACCAGCGCAGAGCTAAGTGCTGCCACTAGGCGTGGGCTGGAGCCCCAGGGCCTGAGGCCGGCGCTCCTGACACTCCGAGGCGTGTACAACCCCAACTCATTATTACGTGAGAGTGTCACGGGCGGCGATTCTTAGCAGGCACCGGGCCTTCTTCACAGGCTCTGGGCCTTGCTTCATGGGTAGAACTTCCGGAGGTGCTGGATGTTCCAGGCGTTTTGGATAGGTACCCTGTCTTGTGTCTCCAGGCGCACGGCGCTAGGCCTGGAGATGTGGACGACCTTGAATGGGCCCTCCCACATTGGTGAAAGCTTATGCAGCCCTTCCCTGGAGTGGACCCGCCTCAGGACTAGGTCACCCGTCTCGAGCGTCCTGGAGCGGATGTTGCGGCAGTGGTATCGCCCGCAGTGCTTGCTGGTACCTTGCCGCCCTCAGCGCAGCTTCGCGACGACGTTCCTCCCCGAGCACGAGATCAATCCCCCGCGTGGCGTCCTGCTGCATTTCGTCGAATGCTAGGACCCGTGCGGAGCGATGCCTGACCTCGTGAGGAAGGACTGCTTCAGCTCCGTAGACGAGGAAGAATGGAGTCTCGCCCGTTGGCTTGGTGGCGGTGGTTCGGATGGACCACAGCACGGACTGGAGCTCGTCGTGCCAGCCCCTGCCGCAGGCCTCCAGCTTCTTATTGAAGGTCCTGGTCTTGAGGCCCCTCAGGACCTCCACATTAGCACGTTAGGCCTGACCATTACTCCTGGGATGGGCCATCGAAGCGCAGATCTGCGTTCCAAGGTTAGCACAGTAGGTTTTGAAGAGGTTGCTAGTAAACTGTGAACCGTTATCTGTGATGATGCGGTTGGGGACCCCGAAGCGGCTCACGAGGCCCTTGATGAACTTGACAACAGAGCCGGCTGGGATGGTACAGACGGCCTCCACTTCCGCCCACTTGGTGAACTTGTCGATGGCGATGTAGAGATAGCGGTAGCCCCCTAGCGCCCGAGGGAACGGGCCTAAGATATCCAGCCCCCAGACCGCGAACGGCCATGTGAGTGGGATAGTTTGGAGGCCCTGAGCAGGCTGCTGGATTTGCTTGGCGTGGAATTGGCAAGCTTCGCAAGACTTCACCAGCTCGGCTGCATCGTTGAGTGATCTAAGCCAGTAGAATCCACTCCAGAA
The DNA here is from genome assembly GCF_018294505.1 of Triticum aestivum. Taxonomy (NCBI): domain Eukaryota; kingdom Viridiplantae; phylum Streptophyta; class Magnoliopsida; order Poales; family Poaceae; genus Triticum; species Triticum aestivum. The sequence continues at coordinate 361,090,392 of NC_057796.1, forward strand.
CACCTTGCCGACAAGGGTCCGTGACGACAAGTGGTGTCCGCAGTCCCCGCCGTGTATGTTAATCAGCAACTCCCTTCCTTGATCGCTGGAGATGCAGCGCAGCGTGACATCGTTAGGTCGTTTCCTGTATAACTCGCCGTCTTGGATACAGTATATCGTGGCTTGCCGGGCCACGCGCTCCGCGTCCTCTTCCTTCTCCGGCAGCGTCCCGTGCGTCAGGTGTTGGAAATATGCCCTGGAGGCAATAATAAAATGGTTATTATTATATTTCCTTGTTCATGATAATTGTCTATTGTTCATGCTATAATTGTATTAACAGGAGACCGTAATACATGTGTGAATACGTAGACCACAATATGTCCCTAGTAAGCCTCTAGTTGACTAGCTCGTTGCTCAATAGATGGTTACGGTTTCCTGACCATGGACATTGGATGTCGTTGATAACGGGATCACATCATTAGGAGAATGATGTGATGGACAAGACCCAATCCTAAGCATAGCACAAGATCGTGTAGTTCGTTTGCTAAAGCTTTTCTAATGTCAAGTATCATTTCCTTAGACCATGAGATTGTGCAACTCCCGGATACCGTAGGAATGCTTTGGGTGTGCCAAACGTCACAACGTAACTGGGTGGCTATAAAGGCACACTACGGGTATCTCTGAAACTGTTTGTTGGGTTGGCACGAATCGAGACTGGGATTTGTCACTCCGTGTGACGGAGAGGTATCTCTGGGCCCACTCGGTAGGACATCATCATAATGAGCTCAGTGTGACCAAAGAGTTGATCACGGGATGATGTGTTACGGAACGAGTAAAAGTGACTTGCCGGTAACGAGATTGAACGAGGTATTGGGATACCGATGATCGAATCTCGGGCAAGTAACGTACCGATTGACAAAGGGAATTGTATACAGGATTGATTGAATCCCCGACATCGTGGTTCATCCGATGAGATCATTGTGGAACATGTGGGAGCCAACATGGGTATCCAGATCCCGCTGTTGGTTATTGGCCAGAGAGCTGTCTCGGTCATGTCTGCATGATTCCCGAACCCGTAGGGTCTACACACTTAAGGTTCGGTGACGCTAGAGTTGTTATGCGAATTAGTGTGCAGTTACCGAATGTTGTTCAGAGTCTCGCATGAGATCCCGGATGTCACGAGGAGTTCCGGAATGGTCCGGAGGTAAAGATTTATATATGGGAAGTCCTGTTTTGCCCACCAGAAAATGTTCGGGATTTTTCGGTATTGTACCGGGAAGGTTCTAGAAGGTTCCGGAGTGGGGCCCACCTGCAGGGGGACCCACATGAACGTGGGTAGTGGGGGCAAGGCCCCACACCCTTGGTCAAGGCGCACCAAGATCCCCCCTTAGAAGGAATAAGATCATATCCCGAAGGGATAAGATCAAGATCCCTAAAAATGGGGGATAACAATCGGTGGGGTAGGGAAATGACGAGATTTCTTTTCCCCACCTTTGCCAACGCCCCAATAGACTTGGAGGGCAAGAAACCATCCCCTACACCCCTATATATAGTGGGGAGGCGCATGGGAGCCGCACCCCTTCCCCTGGCGCAGCCCTCTCCCTCCCCAACACCTCCTCCTCCTCTGTAGTGCTTGGCGAAGCCCTGCCGGAGAACTACAAGCTCCACGACCACGCCGTCGTGCTACCGGAGCTCTTCCTCAACTTCTCCTCTCCCCTTGCTGGATCAAGAAGGAGGAGACGTCCCCGGGCTGTACGTGTGTTGAACGCGGAGGCGCCGTTGTTCGGCGCTTAGATCGGAATCAACTGCGATCTGAATCGCTACGAGTACGACTCCTTCATCCGCGTTCTTGTAACGCTTCCGCATCGCGGTCTTCAAGGGTATGAAGATGCACTCCCCTCTCTCTCGTTGCTAGTCTCTCCATAGATTGATCTTGGTGATGCATAGAAATTTTTTAATTTCTGCAACGATCCCCAACAGTGGTATCAGAGCTAGGTCTATGCGTAGTTTCTATGCACGAGTAGAACACAAGTTGTTGCGGGCGTCGATTTTGCCAATTTACTTGCCGTTACTAGTCTTATCTTGATTCGGCGGCATCTTGGGATGAAGCGGCCGGACCGACCTTACACGTATGCTTACGTGAGACAGGTTCCACCGACTGACATACACCGACTGACCGACAGGTCCCACTTTAGTCAGATCGGATTCGATGAAAAAGGTCCTTATGAAGGGTAAATAGAAATTGGCATATCACATTGTGGTTTTGGCGTAGGTAAGAAACGTTCTTGCTAGACACCAATAGCAGCCACGTAAAAACTTGCAACAACAATTAGAGGACGTCTAACTTGTTCTTGCAGCATATGCCGTGTGATGTGATATGGCCAAAAGGATATGATGAATGATATATATATATATATATATATGTGTGTGATTTATGAGATTGATCATGTTCTTGTAATAGGAATCACGACTTGCATGTCGATGAGTCTGACAACCGGCAGGAGCCATAGGAGTTGTCTTAATTTGTTATATGACCTGCGTGTCAATGAAAACGCCATGTAATTACTTTACTTTATTGCTAATCGTTAGCCATAGTAGTAGCAGTAATAGTTGGCGAGACAACTTCATGAAGACACGATGATGGAGATCATGATGATGGAGATCATGGCGTCAAGCCGGTGACGATGATGATCATGGCGCCCCGAAGATCGAGATCAAAAGGAGCAAAATGATATTGGCCATATCATGTCACTATTTGATTGCATGTGATGTTTATCCTGTTTTTTACATCTTATTTGCTTAGAACAACGGTAGCATAAATAAGATGATCCTTCATAAATTTCAAGAAAGTGTCCCCCCTAACAGTGCACCGTTGCGAAAGTTCGTTGTTTTGAAGCACCTCGTGATGATCGGGTGTGATAGATTCTAACGTTCCCATACAACGGGTGTAAGCCAGATTTACACATGCATAACACTTAGGTTGACTTGACGAGCCTAGCATGTACAGACATTGCCTCGGAACACAAGAGACCGAAAGGTCGAACATGAGTCGTATAGTTGATACGATCAACATGAAGATGTTCACCGATGATGACTAGTCCGTCTCACGTGATGATCGGACACGGCCTAGTTGACTCGGATCATGTATCACTTAGATGACTAGAGGTATGTCTATCTGAGTGGGGGTTCATTAAATAATTTGATTAGATGAACTTAATTATCATGAACATAGTCAAAAGGTCTTTGCAAATTATGTCGTAGCTCACGCTTTGGTTCTACTATTTTAGATTTGTTCCTAGAGAAATTTAGTTGAGAGTTGACAGTAGCAATTATGCGGACTGGGTCCGTAAACTGAGGATTGTCCTCATTGCTGCGCAGAAGGATTATGTCCTTAATGCACCGCTCAGTGTGCTGAACCTCGAGCGTCGGTTGTGGATGTTGTGAACATCTGACATAGACGTTTTGATGACTACATGATAGTTCAGTGCGTAATGCTAAATGGTTTAGAATTGAGGCACCAAAGACGTTTTTGAAACATCGCAGAACATATGAGATGTTCCAAGGACTAAAATTGGGATTTCAGGCTAGTGCCCACGTCAAGAGGTATGAGACCTCTGACAAGTTTCTTAAGCCTGCAAACTAAGGAGAAAAGCTCAATCGTTGAGCATGTGCTCAGATTGTATGAGTACTACAATCGCTTGAATCGAGTGGGAGTTAATCTTCCAGATGAGATAGTGATGGTTCTCCAAAGTCACTGCCACCAAGCTACTAGAGCTTCGTGATAAACTATGACATATCAGGGATAGATATGATGATCCTTGAGCTATTCGCGACACTGCAAAAGTAGAAATCAAATAGGAGCATCAATTGTTGATGGTTAGTGTCGTGGAATTGTCACGGCAGATGTCCTTGAGCTAGGACTTAGTCGTGGAGCCATCGCAACTAGGAAGCTTGAAGGGGTTAATATGGGACAAGGAATACGAGGGTTTATACTGGTTCGGCCCCTTACGGTGAAGGTAAAAGCCTACGTCCAGGTTGAGGTGGTATTGATTAGGGTTACGATCACCAGGGAGCTAAACTGCTATGCCCGGCTCTCGATGAGATTGTTCTTGTCCCTAAACCGCCGTCGGGTCGTCCCTTTATATAGGGAGGCTGACGCCCAGCAGCCCTTAGAGTCCTGGTCCGGCTCATAAGAGTGTCCGGCTCGAACTCTCAACTATACTTGCCTTACACTACAAGTTCTACCATAATAATGATTGTAACCACGGGCTTTAAGCCATATCCGGGTCTTAGCCCATCTCTGGCCCATCGTCTTCAAGCTTGGCTCCGGGCTTCTGGCAACGACCATACGAGTAACCCGGCCCCTCCTGGCGGGTGACTCTAAGGTCTATATCCTCAACATTAGGCCCCAGATTGATTTGAGCCGGCTCATGTCAATCTTCAACTCTGCCGACAGAAAAAATCTCTGGCTTACCATTCATGTGAAGGCCATAACCCGGCGTGACGTCATCCTCTAGACTCCGGATAATCCGCCGTGACGTCATCTTCCATTACGCCCGTTTTTTACTCCACCAGATCCGCAACGGATCTTTGATTTTACTGGCATTCCGAAAATCGAGGCGTCCTGGGGGGGGGGAGATAACCACGCCGTGGTCTCCTTGAATCTCGCGCCCACTTATGACCTTGCCTTATAAATAGGCCGGCCCGACGGGCTCTTCTCACGCTTCCTTCTTTCTCTTCGCGCCACTGCCTTTCTCACTGAGCTCGCACTCCGCCGCCGTCGTCTCGCCTCCGGTCTTCGTCAACCTTGGCCGCTGCATCAACCTGACTCGGACCAGATAAACGGCGGCGACTCCCGCACCTCTTCAGCTCCGGTAAGTTCTCACCACCCCGTAGAGTAGATCTGCAGTAGGGTTTCTCCACGTTCTTCGTGTTCGTCACCATTGCCCGCAAGTTCGGTAGTTCCCCTAGTTACTGCTCCTGCTTGATGTTAGTCCTGCATAGAACTAGTGCGGTGGTTGTTTAAGATCCATTTCACATGCAAGTAGCCTTCCTTGAACTGCATAAGAACTCTGTTTGAACCCAAGAACTCCCTCACTGCTGTTTCTAGGTCTAGAAATTTTTTCTTTTGCCCGACCATTTTGATCCAAAAAAGTTACTGTAATATGTGAAACCTGTTTTACCACACTTAGTAAAAACTGCAACCATTGAATCTTGGCGGCTTACAATTCCGGTTTAAAGAAACCACGCGACGTAGAATCTTCCGGCTTAAAGGAAACCATGCTTCGTAGAATCCTCCGGCTTAAATAACCCACTGTATTTGAGTATATACCATTAGTCCCCTTCATAAGCCGCCACCTTAGTTTTGAACTGTAGATCTCCGGCTTATAATTAACCCGGACATTTTTCCTTTTTGTCATAGACTGCCAACTTTCACCATGCCTCCCAAGGCCCCCATCACTTGCAACTGGATGAGGTCCAACGTCACCAACGAGACCCTAGCCAATTTTGTTAAGTCCGGATATCTGCCTAAGAAAGAAGTCATGTCCTACCGTGCCCCTGACCCGTCAGAAGAGAGACCACAGCCAAGGGACGGGGAGGTAGTGATCTTCGCAGATCATATGAGCCGGGGCTTCGCACTGCCCGGCTCAAAGTTTTTTAGAGACGTGCTCAACTTCTTCGACTTGCGGCCTCAAGATATAGGACCCAACTCCGTATCCAACATCTGCAATTTTCAAGTCTTCTGCGAGGTTTACCTTGGAGAAGAGCCAAGTCTGCTGCTCTTCAGAGAGCTGTTTTACTTAAACCGCCAGAATGAGTGTGCCAATGGGCCAAGTCTGGAGTTAGGTGGCATCTCCATCCAGCGGCGCAGGGACTGTCTTTTCCCTTACGCAGAGCCGCCGAGCCACCCCAAGGACTGGAACATGACTTGGTTCTACTGCCAAGATACGTCCCCGGCTGATGAAAGCCCGCTGCCCGGCTTTCGCCCAACACGTCTAGAGCCGACTCACCCACTGTCGGACAAGCTTACTCCAGCGGAGCGCCAGCCTCTGCTTCCTACTATCAACAAAATCAAGGCCCTCCTGGGCAACGGTCTGAACGGAATCGACCTGGTCCGGGTCTGGATCTCATGGCGGGTGATCCCATTGAGCCGCCGCCCCGGCTTAATGTGTGAGTACACAGGGCGAAAGGATGACCCGCAGAGACACAGCCGCAACGATCTTCCAGAAGACGTTGCAGAGGAAGAGACCAAGGCTCTTTTAAACGAGAGCCTGGCAGACTGCGGAAGGACCGGGTTAGCCCCCTTCTGCAAGACCAATCCAGCCCCAGCGGTAAGCCGCTGACTTTAACTTTTTATCTTCTTCTGCCTATAACCTTCATCTGAACCGTTTTAAGAATTCATCCTTGTATTTTTCAGGCTGATGATAAGTTCTGGCGGGTCAAGTATGACCATGAGGCGGCCAAGAAGGCCAGGAAGGCGAAGAAAGCCGCCAAGAAAGCCGCCCCTCGCAAAAAAGGAAGCAGACCTACTGCTTCGGAGCTGATGCAATTAAGCGACAGCTCCGAGTCAGAGGTAACCCTTAAGCCTTTAAATTCTTGCTGTATTTGTTGTTTGTTGCTGTCCGCCTTATCAACACTTGCTCATTGACAGGATGACACCGGCGCCAGTAACCCGGTGGTTGAAGAGGTAATGTCACTTTCCTCCGACTCGGAGCCCTTGCCACAGCTGAAAGTCCGAAGGGTAACCCGGAAAGTAAGCTTTTCACATCCTTTAGCTCATCAAGACCCTCAATTTCTTTTGAAGCGACAGGTTCACGAAAGCCGGCGTCACACCCGGACCAACAAGGACACCGACCTCTCCGCCGGGTTACCCGACGCAACAAGGAAGCGCCGAACCGAGGTTTTTTCCCACTTGTACCCTTTTCACCCGTTGGCGGGTGTTATCCGTCAGCCACTCAACTCTTCTGACTCCAATTACCAGGAGACCTCCCCCTCTTCGGGTGACTCCATGCAGTCAAATCTGCCGGCTTTCAAGACCGCGCCCGGGTAACAACAATCATCTTATCTTGTTCGGATATTTATTCATATTCTTTGTACCAACCTTTGTTGTTCTTTCAGTGCTCAGGGAAAGCTCACCAAGAGGGTGAAGAAAACCAAGTCGGCCGGAGTGCCGGATCTGCCTGAGCCGGCGGTGACAGTCCAAGAACCGCCAGCTGCCTCCGCCCCCGAAGCCACCACTCCAATGGACACGGCACCTGAAGCCCCCGCCCCAACTACCAAGGCAACGGTCGAAGCTTCAGTTAACCCGGAGGCCTCCGGCTCAGCTCCTCCAGCAGACGACCTGGACGTGGTAATCACCCGGACGGAGTATGTTGAGCCGGGGAGACCGACCGTGTTGGCCAAGTGCTCCGCTAAGGGAGAGTTGCTGCAGCCCCACCGGGTGAACCTAGACCTCTCCGACTACACCAACTTGAGCATTGGAGAGCTCGTCTCTGACTACATCAGCCAGGTGCACAAGAGCCGGGATGCGGAGGTCGCCATGGTAAACAAAATCCAACAAAAATCTGAGGTATCCTTCTGCTGTCTTCTTACTTACTGCATAGTTACCTTTGCCATGCTAGCCCCCAAGTCGATGACTTATGATTGAATATGTTGTAGACTTAGGTTCTGGCTTACTCAATTGAGCCGGCGGTACGTAGATAGATACGTTCAATATGCATTAGCCCCCAAGTGCCAAGTGTCTTTGCTTGGAAAGCGCTTGGGACTTATATAATGACTGTGAATAACCCGGAAATTTATTCAGGCTGTTGGCAAGAAGCTAGAGTCGGACCTTGCGGATCTCAAGAGCCAGCTGAAGACGCAGGAGATGGAGACCCGGAAGGCAAACGCCAAGTTTGTCTCCAGCATCGCCGCTCAAGAGAAGCTAAAGACAGAATTTGATGCTGAGCGGAAGGCCTGGGCTGAAGAGAAGGCCGCACTGGTGACCCGGGCAGAACAGGCGGAGAAGACTCTCTCTGAGAAGACCGCCGAGCTCTCCGGCCTAAAGCGCCAGGTTTCCCAAATGGTGGCCGCCATCTTCGGTAAGTCGCCTCCCCGGCTTTCATCAATGCTAGAATGTTTGTATCTTATGATTCACCCTTGTCGCCGACTTACCTGATTCTGTTAAACAGGTCCCAGAAATGCCAACCTCAACCAGAGCGTGGTCACCAAGCTAAAGGCCGTGTATACCCTGGTGGAGCAGCTCTACACCGGGTCACAGCGTGCCTTAGCTGTGGTGGCCCTATCCAACGAGGTGCCGACTCACCTGGCAGAAGTCCTGCGCCGGCTCGCCGTTCTGCCGCAGCGGATCCAAGAACTGCGGCGGGCCTCTGCGAGAGCCGGAGCGATCGCCGCGCTGAACCGGGCCAAGGCATTCCTGCCGGAGCTAGACCCGGCAGACATCGCCCTGGGTTATCCAAGCCTGAAGGAAGACGGCTCATCTTTCGATCAGAAAGACTTCGCAGCGTGCGTGAAGGCTGTGCGCCCGGTGGCCACTCTTATCGGGAACGACACGGATCTGACCAAGTACCAGCCGGGCTATGATGCGGAGAATCAGAGGATTCCAACCCCTCGCTATGAAGCCCTCAACCTGATCCCTCCGGCTCGTCAGCATACCTTCACCCCGGAGATTGACCCGGCCGGGTTAATTGACGAGGAAGCCCAATTCGAAGCTCTCAGCGGCATCGACTGGAAGTCATCAACCTTCCAGGTCTTGGGATCAGCCGGAGGAGAAGACAGGAATGAGCCGGAGACTTCAACTCAGCGGGCATCGTGACTCGGCTGGCGGTTTACCAAACAATGCTCCACCTGTTTAAGACTTGATGAGTTTTTGTAATAGAGTAGGTGCAACAGTTCATCTCTGACGTGCCATCGTGCACGTACTGAATGCGAAAGTCCTTTGAAATTGTCTCTTTGATGTTTCTACGGGTCATAACCATCCCTTTGTTTTTCTCAACCTCAAAGAGGTGCCTTTAAGTATCCTGCATAGAAAGGCAAATCACAAGTCTCGAGGCGGCTTACTGCCCTGAGAGTCAGGTGTTTTGGATAGATAACCCGGGTAACAAGTTTGATATCTTGACTCCGATTTACCTGTCTTAATGACATCCATGGTGTTCAACGAACACTGTAAACCAAAGTTAAACCGGCAAAGCGAGACCCGGCCATACACACCTTGACATAATCAGAGTAAACTTGTGATAAAGCAGAAGAACTTAGGGGCTTCCGGTTCGAATACGACCAGAGACCCGGCCCAAAGGGGTTTAAGCTAAGATTCAGATACGATCATATAGCCCCCAGTGGGTGTGGCGATGCCAATCAAAAGGGTACCGACAGCTATGTTCTCTTTGGTTCGAATACGACCCATGTTTGAAGAGGAAGCCCCCAAGTGATTTTAAGAATTGTTTAGCGACGCTGATTCGAATACGATCCCCGTCGGTTCTCAGAGGGGTTAAACTATGATTCAAATATGACCAAAGATAACCTCCCAATGAGCTCGGCACTTTGCCAATCAAATGGGTATCGACAGCTATGTTCTCTTTGGTTCGAATACGACCCATGTTTGAACAGGAAGCCCCCAAGTGACTTTACTGCTTACGGCTAGATTCGAATACGATCATAAACCGGATCCTCCTTTAAGTCATCACGTAATCGTGCAATAAGAACAACACGTTTATATTTGGAGGAGAAAAAGGACAGAGGTCCTGCTTTATTGCTTATCATAATATATACACAGCTGAGAGAAATATGTACACCACGAGAGCCGGTGGCTCAAGTGTAGTAAGGCCGAAGCTGAGCTATGTTCCACGGCCGACGGGTCTCTTCCTCCGACTTACGTGAATCTTTGTGCTCCCGAATGTCAATGAGGTAATATGACCCGTTGTGCAAGTTCTTGCTGACCACAAAGGGCCCTTCCCAAGGTGGGGATAACTTGTGTGCATCTGCTTGATCTTGGATGAGCCGGAGCACAAGGTCGCCTTCCTGGAAGACCCGGGATTTGACCCGGCGGCTATGATAACGGCGCAGGTCTTGTTGGTAAATCGCTGAACGGGCTGCTGCCACATCACGCTGTTCGTCCAACAAGTCAAGAGCATCTTGACGCGCCTGTTCATTATCCGTCTCAACGTAAGCCGCCACGCGAGGTGAGTCGTGACGGATGTCACTAGGAAGGACTGCTTCTGCTCCATAAACCATGAAGAAAGGCGTGAAGCCTGTAGACCTGTTAGGAGTAGTTTTGATACTCCATAAGACGGAGGGCAACTCCTCCACCCAACAACCCGGCGTCCGCTGCAAAGGGACCAAAAGCCGGGGCTTGATGCCCTTCAGAATCTCCTGATTAGCTCTCTCAGCTTGACCATTGGATTCAGGATGAGCCACTGAGGAAACATCAAGTCGGATATGCTCTCTTTGACAAAAATCTTCCATGGCGCCTTTGGAAAGATTGGTGCCATTGTCAGTTATAATGCTGTGCGGAAAGCCAAAGCGGAAAATCACCTTTTTCATAAATTGAACCGCCGTGGCTGCATCGCACTTGCTAACTGGCTCAGCTTCCACCCACTTTGTGAATTTTGCAACTGCCACCAAGAGGTGGGTCTTCTTGTCCTTGGACCTTTTAAAAGGCCCAACCATATCAAGCCCCCAGACCGCAAAGGGCCAAGTGATTGGGATCATCCTCAGTTCCTGAGCCGGCACGTGAGCCCGTCGTGAAAACCTTTGGCAACCATCACATTTGCTGACCAAGTCCTCTGCATCAGCATGAGCCGTCAGCCAATAAAAACCATGACGGAAAGCCTTGGCCACAAGGGACTTTGAGCCGGCATGATGGCCACAATCCCCTTCATGAATCTCACGCAAGATTTCTTGACCCTCCTCAGGGGAGACACAACGCTGAAATGCTCCCGTGACACTGCGATGATGCAATTCGCCATCGATAACGATCATTGACTTAGCCCGCCGGGTTATTTGCCTGGCCAAAGTTTCATCCTCAGGCAACTCTCCCCGGGTCATATAAGCCAGATATGGCATCGTCCAGTCTGGTATGACATGAAGAGCCGCCACCAGTCGTGCCTCCGGGTCAGGAACAGCCAAGTCTTCCTCTGTAGGCAATTTAACCGAAGGGTTATACAGGACGTCCAGGAAAGTGTTAGGCGGCACCGGCTTTCGCTGAGAGCCTAACCGGCTTAGAGCATCAGTCGCCTTGTTCTTCCTGCGATCAATGTGCTCTACCTGGTAGCCCTGAAAGTGCCCAGCAATTGCATCAACCTCGCGGCGATAAGCCGCCATGAGAGGATCTTTAGAATCCCACTTGCCTGATACTTGTTGAGCCACCAAGTCTGAGTCACCAAAGCACCTTACCCGGCTCAAGCTCATCTCCTTAGCCATCCGAAGACCGTGGAGCAAGGCCTCGTACTCAGCCGCGTTGTTAGTGCAAGGAAACATCAACTGTAGCACATAATGGAACTTGTCACCTTTAGGGGACGCCAATACAACGCCAGCCCCCGAGCCCTCCAACTGCCTGGACCCATCGAAGTGAATGGTCCAATATGTGTTATCCGGCTTTTGTTCAGGCACTTGTGACTCTGTCCAATCATTGATGAAATCCACCAAGGCCTGAGATTTAACCGCAGTGCGTGGCACATATTTGAGACCATGAGGACCAAGTTCTATAGCCCACTTAGCAATTCTCCCTGTGGCCTCTCTGTTTTGGATGATATCACCAAGGGGGGCAGAGCTGACCACAGTGATGGGATGACCCTGAAAGTAATGCTTAAGTTTCCGGCTCGCCATGAACACACCATACACAAGCTTCTGCCAATGCGGGTACCGCTGCTTGGACTCAATGAGCACTTCGCTGACATAATAAACCGGCCGCTGAACCGGATGCTCCTTACCCTCCTCCTTGCGCTCCACCACAATAGCCACACTGACGGCTCGTGCGTTTGCCGCCACATACAGCAGTAAGGGCTCTTTATCAACCGGAGCAGCAAGGACTGGGGGCTCTGCCAGCTGCTTCTTCAAATCCTCAAAGGCGGTATTGGCTGCATCATTCCAGACGAAGTTATCAGTTTTCTTCATCAACTGATATAAGGGCATGGCCTTCTCACCCAAACGGCTTATGAACCGGCTTAAAGCAGCAATGCGACCCGCCAAACGCTGAACGTCATTTATACACGCCGGCTTAGCCAGGGAGGTGATGGCCTTGATCTTCTCCGGGTTAGCCTCAATGCCTCTGTCAGAAACCAAGAAGCCCAAGAGTTTGCCTGCAGGAACACCAAAAACACACTTGGCCGGGTTAAGCATCATCTTATAGACCCGGAGATTATCAAAGGTTTCCCTCAAATCATCTATCAGAGTTTCCTCTTTGATGGACTTAACCACAATATCGTCCACGTAAGCGTGAACATTGCGCCCGATCTGTTTATGAAGACAGTTCTGTACACAACGCTGGTAAGTCGCCTGTGCACACTTGAGTCCAAAGGGCATAGACACATAGCAGAAGGCTCCAAAGGGAGTGATGAACGCCGTCTTCTCCTGGTCCTTAACTGCCATCTTAATCTGATGATAACCGGAATAAGCATCCAAGAAACTTAAACGTGCACAACCTGCCGTAGCATCAATGATTTGATCAATACGGGGGAGGGCAAAAGGATCAGCCGGACACGCCTTATTCAAGTCCGTGTAGTCCACACACATCCGCCAGGTGCCGTTCTTCTTGAGCACGAGCACCGGGTTAGCCAACCACTCTGGGTGAAAAACTTCAACGATAAACCCGGCCGCCAAGAGCCGGGCCACTTCTTCACCAATAGCTTTTCGCCTCTCTTCATTAAACCGCCGAAGGAACTGTCTGACCGGCTTAAATTTCGGATCAACATTGAGAGTATGCTCAGCGAGTTCTCTAGGTACACCTGGCATGTCAGAGGGTTTCCATGCGAAGATGTCCCTATTCTCACGGATGAACTCGATGAGCGCGCTTTCCTATTTTGGATCCAGATTGGCACTGATGCTAAACTGCTGAGATGAATCTCCTGGAACAAAATCAACAAGCTTAGTTTCATCAGCCGACTTAAATTTCATCGCCGGCTCATTCTCCGTCGTCGGCTTTTTCAGAGAGGTCATATCTGTTGGGTCAACATTGTCCTTGTAAAACTTCAACTCCTCTGTAGCACAAACAGATTCTGCATAAGCCGCATCACCTTCCTCACACTCCAGAGCCACTTTCCGGCTGCCGTGAACCGTAATGGTCCCGTTGTGACCCGGCATCTTGAGCTGTAAGTACACATAACATGGCCGTGCCATGAACTTGGCGTAAGCCGGCCGTCCAAATATAGCATGGTATGGACTTCTTATCTTGACCACCTCAAAGGTCAATTTCTCCACCCTGTAGTTGTTCTCATCACCAAAAGCCACTTCCAATTCGATCTTGCCGACTGGATAAGCCGACTTACCAGGTACCACACCGTGGAAGATAGTGTTTGACTGGCTGAGGTTCTTATCAACCAACCCCATACGGCGAAAAGTCTCATAATAGAGGATGTTGATGCTGCTGCCTCCATCCATGAGCACCTTTGTGAACTTATATCCTCCCACTTGAGGAGCCACCACTAGGGCCAAGTGGCCCGGGTTATCCACCCGGGGAGGGTGATCCTCCCTACTCCACACTATAGGCTGCTCAGACCACCTCAAGTAGCGTGGGACCGCCGGCTCAACAGCATTCACAGCCCTCTTGTGAAGCTTCTGATCTCGCTTGCACAAACTAGTGGTAAATACATGATACTGTCCACCGCTAAGCTGCTTCGGATTGGTCTGATAACCCCCTGCTGCTGTTGATGACCCTGGCTAGACTGTTGATTAAAGCCCCCTTGACCGTTCTGAGGACCAGAATTTGAGCCGCCCCCCGGGCCATGAAAGCCGCCAGCGCCTGAGCCGCCGGCACCTGAGCCGCCACCCGGGCCATTGTAGTTTTTAAAGGCCTTCATGATTGCACAATCCTTCCATAGATGAGTCGCTGGCTTCTCTCTAGAGCCGTGCCTCGGACAAGGCTCATTCAACAGCTGCTCTAGTGAAGGTCCTGACCCGCCGCCTCGGGGAGGGGGCCTCCCCTTGCGTCGCTGGTTATTGCCTTGCGCGCTGGCGTTGGCCACAAACTCTAGGCTGCCATCTGCCTTGCGCTTGCCTCCTCCTTGGTTCCCCGGGTTAAACTGAGGACCCTTGCCATTGCCGTTCTTCTTTCCCTTCCCTGTCCTTTCATCATCTGAAGGGGGATCCTTGGTACCATCAGAATCGGCGTACTTGACAAGAGCTGCCATTAGTGTACCCATATCACTGCAGTCGCGCTTAAGCCGCCCGAGTTTCATCTTCAGGGGCACAAAACGACAATTCTGCTCCAGCATTAGAACCGCTGAGCCGGCATCCATCTTGTCTGATGAGTGTATGATCTCCTTAACCCGGCGAACCCAATGTGTCGTGGACTCACCCTCCTGCTGTTTACAGTTAGTCAAATCCACAATTGACATAGACTGCCTACAGGTATCTTTGAAGTTTTGGATGAACCGGGCTTTCAGCTCAGCCCAAGACCCAATGGAATTCGGTGGTAGCCCTTTCAACCAAGTGCGGGCAGTCCCATCTAACATCATGGTGAAATACTTGGCCATGGCCGCCTCACTGACCTCCAGTAGCTCCATAGCCATCTCATAACTCTCGATCCAAGCTGCGGGTTGCAAGTCAGCTGTGTAGTTAGGCACCTTCCTAGGGCCCTTGAAGTCCTTAGGTAGACGTTCATTACGGATAGCTGGCACTAAACAAGGGACACCCCCGGTCCTGGTAGGGATACCCACATCAATGGAAGTCGTCGGATAAGCCGGGGGGGTCTGGTAAGCCGTCAGCTGAGGTACTTGCTCCGCCTCTTGGCGCGCTTGGTCTGCTGCGTAAAAGGCTCCATTATGAGCCGGGCCATGGCCAGGGGGCGGGTCATGGCGTCGGACGTTACTTGAGCCGGTTGCTGAGACCATGTGCCGGCTGTAACTCGGGCTCTGGCCTGGACGAGGGGTCGAGTGGATCCTGTCCCGGCTGTAGGAGTACGCCTCTTGCTGCGCCAGTGCTGTCTGAAGGAGTTCCCTGACCCGGCGGGTCTCAATAGCCGTCGGAGAGTCGCCGTCAACTGGTAGAGCCGCCAGCCGTGCTGCCGCAGCGACCATGTTCTCCAGCGGGTTATTATAATGACCCGGGGGTATTGGCACGTACTGAGGCGGGGCAGGGGGCACCTGTGGAGGCCCCATCACTCGTGGCTGAATAAGGGGTCCAGACCCGGGCGCTATGATCCCTGGCGGGTTACTGGACCCTGCACCTGGCGTGTTGAAGAGGTTGCGTGGATCGTAAACCGGAGGGAGTCGAGATTGGGCCTTTTGATGCCTCCTTCTCAGGACCTCATTGGCCGCGTTTTGATCCATCGTGAGTTGGAAAGACTGCGCCTGGATCAGCTGAGTTTGGGCATCGAGAGCCGCCCTCTCCGCAGCCAGCCTGATCCCTTCCGCTGCGAGATCCTCTTTAGCTTTTATTAGATCCAATTTTAACTGTGCCACCTCGGCATCGTGCTGAGCTTGATCTGCCGGGTCAACT
The DNA here is from genome assembly GCF_018294505.1 of Triticum aestivum. Taxonomy (NCBI): domain Eukaryota; kingdom Viridiplantae; phylum Streptophyta; class Magnoliopsida; order Poales; family Poaceae; genus Triticum; species Triticum aestivum. Next base: position 361,106,022 of record NC_057796.1, read on the forward strand.
GTGGCGGTTAACAGGGCCGTCATCTTGTCCGTGAGATCCATTAGCACCTGAGCCGGAGAAGGCACCGGGTTTCCCGCTCCAGTCAGCGGGGTTCTGAACAGGCTGCGCACCGGCCATAAAGACTCCAACCTGACTCAGCGGTTCAAACGGGTCCGGAATACTGTCACCATCGGAACAGCCCATGAGCCTGCCATCTTGAAGTTGGTACAACGAGTTTGACTCATCGATGGCCGACTCGCCGTCAGAGCCGGCGGCTGCCTCATCACCAGACCCAGATGGATCAGAGGGCCCTCCATGGATGCATCCCACAAAAGCGCGCCTTAAGGCAGGCCGGGCCCGGGCGGGTCGTGCGCGCTGAGCCGTTTCAACGAGATCGGCGCAGAGATCCGGCTCGGGGCCCGGCTCACCAATCTTGCCAATGAAAACATGAATTCCGCCGAAGGGGACCCGGTACCCGTACTCAATTGAGCCGGCATCGGGGCCCCAGTTTGCATCGTCGATGTAGAGCTTGCCGCGACGACTCTTGGTCATCCGGCCCACGGCGTATCCCTTGAGCCCTTCGAAGCTGCCCTTCAAGAACTCAAATCCACCGTGCGCTGGCCCCACGGTGGGCGCCAACTGTCGTGGAATTGTCACGGCAGATGTCCTCGAGCTAGGACTTAGTCGTGGAGCCATCACAACTAGGAAGCTTGAAGCGGTTAATATGGGACAAGGAACACGAGGGTTTATACTGGTTCGGCCCCTTACGGTGAAGGTAAAAGCCTACGTCCAGGTTGAGGTGGTATTGATTAGGGTTACGATCACCAGAGAGCTAAACTACTATGCCCAGCTCTCAATGAGATTGTTCTTGTCCCTAAACCGCCGCCGGGTCGTCCCTTTATATAGGGAGGCTGACGCCCAGCAGCCCTTAGAGTCCTGGTCCGGCTCATAAGAGTGTCCGGCTCGAACTCTCAACTATACTTGCCTTACACTACAAGTTCTACCATAATAATGATTGTAACCATGGGCTTTAAGCCATATCCGGGTCTTAGCCCATCTCTGGCCCATCGTCTTCAAGCTTGGCTCCGGGCTTCTGGCAACGACCATACGAGTAACCCGGCCCCTCCTGGCGGGTGACTCTAAGGTCTATATCCTCAACAGTTAGTAAAACCACTAGTTTCAAGAAGGGCAAGGGCAAGAAAGGGATACTTCATGAAACGGCAAATCAGTTGCTGCTCTAGTGAAGAAACCCAAGGTTGAACCGAAACCCGAGACTAAGTGCTTCTGAAATGAGGGGAATGGTCACTGAAGCAGAACTACCCTAGATACTTGGTAGATAAGAAGGCTGGCAAGGCCGACAGAAGTATATTGGATATACATTATAACGTGTACTTTACTAGTAATCCTAGTAGCACCAGGGTATTAAATACCGGTTCGGTTGCTAAGTGGTAGTAACTCGAAATAAAAAGCTACGAAATAAACAGAGACTAGCTGAAGGTGAGATGACGATATGTGTAGGAAGTGTTTCCAAGGTTGATGTGATCAAGCATCGCATGCTCCCTCTACCATCGAGATTGGTGTTAAATCTAAATAATTGTTATTTGGTGTTTGCGTTGAGCATAGACATGATTGGATTATGTTTATCGCAATATGGTTATTCATTTACGAAGAATAATGGTTACTCTGTTTATTTGAATAATACCTTCAATGGTCTTGCACCTAAAATGAATGGTTCATTGAATCATGATCGTAGTGATACACATGTTCATGCCAAAAGATATAAGATAGTAATGATAGTACCACATACTTGTGACACTGACATTTGAGTCATATTGGTATAAAACGCATGAAGAAGCTCCATGTTGATGGATCTTTGGACTCACTCGTTTTTTGAAAAGCTTGAGACATGCGAACCATGTCTATTGGTTTATACGCATGAAGAAACTCCATGCAGATGGATCGTTTGGACTCACTTGATTTTGAATCACTTGAGACATGCAAATCATACCACATGGGCAAGATGACTGAAAGGCCTCGTTTTCAGTGAGATGAAACAAGAGAGCAACCGTTTGGAAGTAATACATTTGATGTGTGCAATCCAATGAGTGTTGAGGCACGCAGTGAATATCATTATGCTCTTACTTAACAGATGATTTGAGTAGATTCTAAGTATATTTACTTGATGAAACACAAGTCTGAATTATTGAAAGGTTCAAGTAATTTCAGAGTGAAGTTGAAGATCGTCATGACAAGAGGATAAAATGTCTATGATATGATCATAGAGATGAATATCTGAGTTACGTGTTTGGTACACAACTAAGACATTGTGGAAATTGTTTCACAACTAATGCCGCCTGGAACACCATAGTGTGATGGTGTGTCCGAACAGCATAGCTGCACCCTATTGGATGTGGTGCAAACCGTGATGTCTCTTATCGAATTACCACTATCGTTTATGGGTTAGGCATTAGAGATAACCGCATTCACTTTAAATAGGGCACCACGTAATTCCGTTGAGAAGACACCATATGAACTATGGTTTAGAGAAACCTAAGCTGTCATTTCTTAAAAGTTTGGGGCTGCGACGCTTATGTGAAAAGGGTTTAGCCTGATAAGCTCGAACCCAATGCGGATAAATGCATCTTCATAGGACACTCAAAACAGGTGGATATACCTCCTATTTCGGATCCAGAAGCAAAAGTGATTGTTTCTAGAAACGGGTCCTTTCTCGAGGAACAGTTTCTCTCGAAAGAATTGGGTGGGAGGATGGTGGAGACTTGATGAGGTTATTGAACCGTCACTTCAACCAGTGTGTAGCAGGGCACAGGAAGTTGTTCGTGTAGTGCCTACACCAATTGAAGTGGAAGCTGATGATAGTGATCATGAAACTTCGAATCAAGTCACTACCAAACCTCGTAGGTCGACAAGGATGCGTACTATTTCAGAGTGGTACGTAATCCTGTCTTGGAGGTCATGTTGCTAGACAACAATGAACCTACAAGTTATGGAGAAACGATGGTGGGCCCGGATTCCGACAAATGGCTGGAAGCCATAAAAACCGAGAGGATCCATGTGAAAACAAAGTATAGACTTTGGAAGAACTACTTGATGGTCGTAAGGCTATTGGGTACAGATGGATTTTAAAAGGAAGACGGACAATGATGGTAAGTATCACCATTAAGAAAGCTCGACTTGTCGTTAAGATGTTTTCCGACAAGTTCAAGGAGTTGACTGCGGTGAGACTTTCTCACTCGTAGCGATGCTAAGAGTCTGTTGGAATTGTATTAGCAGTTACTGCATTATTTATGAAATCTTGTAGATAGGATGTCAAAACATTGTTTCCTCGACAATTTTCTCGACGAAAGGTTGTATGTGATACAACCAGAAGGTTTTTGTCAATCCTAAAAGATGCTAACAAGTATGCAAAGCTCCAGCAATCCTTCTAAGGACTGGAGTAAGCATCTGGGAGTTGGAATATACGTTTTGATGAGATGATCAAAGATTTTGGGTTTATACAAAGTTTATGAGAAACTTGTATTTCCAAAGAAGTGAGTGGGAGCACTATAGAATTTCTGATGAGTATATGTTGTTGACATATTGTTGATCAGAAATGATGTAGAATTTCTGGAAAGCATATAGGGTTATTTGAAAAGTGTTGTTCAATGGAAAACCTGGATTAAGCTACTTGAACATTGAGCATCAAGATCTATAAGGATAGATAAAAAAACGCTTAATAGTACTTTCAAATGAATACATACCGTGACAAGATTTTGAAGGAGTTCAAATAAGATTAGCAAAGATGGAGTTCTTGGCTGTGTTATAAGGTGTGAGCATTGAGTGAGACTCAAGATCTGACCACGGCAGAAGAGAGAGAAAGGGCGAAGGTCGTCCCCTATGCTTTAGCGTAGGCTCTACAGTATGCTATGCTGTGTACCGCACCTAAAGTGTGCCTTGCCATGAGTCAATCAAGGGGTACAAGAGTGATCCAGGAATGGATCACATGACAGTGGTCAAACTTATCCTTAGTAACTAGTGGACTAAGGAATTTTCTCGATTATGGAGGTGGTAAAAGAGTTCATCGTAAAGGGTTACTTCGATGCAAACTTTGACACTAATCCGGATGACTCTGAGTAGTAAACCGGATTCGTATAGTAGAGCAGTTATTTGGAATAGCTCCAAGTAGCGCATGGTAGCTGCATCTACAAGATGACATAGAGATTTGTAAAGCACACACGGATCTGAAAGGTTCAGACCGGTTGACTAATAACCTCTCTCACAAGCGAGATATGATCAAACCCCATGGGTGTTGGATTCATTACAATCACATAGTGATGTGAACTAGATTATTGACTCTAGCGCAAGTGGGAGACTGTTGGAAATATGCCCTAGAGGCAATAATAAAATGGTTATTATTATATTTCCTTGTTCATGATAATTGTCTATTGTTCATGCTATAATTGTATAACCGGTGACCGTAATACATGTGTGAATACGTAGACCACAATTTGTCCCTAGTAAGCCTCTAGTTGACTAGCTCGTTGATCAATAGATGGTAACGGTTTCCAGACCATGGACATTGGATGTCGTTGATAACGGGATCACATCATTAGGAGAATGATGTGATGGACAAGACCCAATCCTAAGCATAGCACAAGATCGTGTAGTTCGTCTGCTAAAGCTTTTCTAATGTCAAGTATCATTTCCTTAGACCATGAGATTGTGCAACTCCCGGATACCATAGGAATGCTTTGGGTATGCAAAACGTCACAACGTAACTGGGTGGCTATAAAGGCACACTACGGGTATCTCCGAAAGTGTCTGTTGAGTTGGCACGGATCGAGACTGGGATTTGTCACTCCGTGTGACGGAGAGGTATCTCTGGGCCCACTCGGTAGGACATCATCATAATGAGCTCAGTGTGAGCAAAGAGTTGATCACGGGATGATGTGTTACAAAATGAGTAAAAGTGACTTGCCGGTAACGAGATTGAACGAGGTATTGGGATACCGATGATCGAATCTCGGGCAAGTAACGTACCGATTGACAAAGGGAATTGTATACAGGATTGATTGAATCCCCGACATCGTGGTTCATCCGATGAGATCATCGTGGAACATGTGGGAGCCAACATGGGTATCCAGATCCCGCTGTTGGTTATTGGCCAAAGAGCTGTCTCGGTCATGTCTGCAAGATTCCCGAACCCGTAGGGTCTACACACTTAAGGTTCGGTGACGCTAGAGTTGTTATGGGAATCTCTACTCCTAATGTCTCAGTTGGTAGTCCGCGTTCCGGGTTTTATTTTCATCCCACCTAATATGGTGTTTTTTGGTACTTGCTCCCACCTCCCGCTCAGCCGCGATGAACCAAGAAAAACCCTCCGGTCGAGCCCCCCACCCGCCCCCACACGCCCAACCTCCCGTCGTATCCAACTGACACGAACGAAAATAAACCAGCGAAAACAAACCTTCGAAAATTAACCAGCGAAAAAAAATCGCAAACCAATCGCCCGCACGTACGAGCGAGGTCTCGTGCCCTCGAGCGAGAAACAGTCGCTCGACTCTGTGCCCTCCTTCGCCCGCCGCCGCCCTTCGTCCCTTCACCGCCACCGCTCCATCCCTTCACTACCGCCTTGGCCAACGAGCCTCCCTCGATCTGTATCCTAAGATCTCTCGAGACCGCCCCAGCCCCGAGACAGGCAGCCACCGAGATCCGAGATCGGAGATGAGCCGCCTCCGCTGAGGAACGAGAGGAGCCGCCGCCTCCAGGTCGTCGTTGTGCCACACCGCCGCCTCCAGGTCGCCGCCATCACGCACTGCCTCAGGTCTGTTGACCACTCCTCTCCTCGCCACTCCTCACTGCCAGCCCCGCACAGCTCTGCCTCCACGACGGGGATTCTCTCTATGGCGTCCATGAGAGGTGGCTGCAGCCGCCATGGTGCTGATCCGGTCCTTGCTGCTTGATCCGGCCCTCTCCACTCCTCCACCCGGTCCGATCCAATGGCGACCGCACGACATCGACCTCCCGGATGGCGTGAGGTCCCAGCGGCAACGTCAGGCCCCTTGCGGTTGGGGTCGATTTGAGGTGGCTCCGGTGGAAACATGGACCAAGTCACACTGTTACAGGGGCTCCCGAGGCGACATCCAGTTGCTCCGCGCGCGGGGATTATTTTCACCTCTGTTTACTTTTGCGTTTATTTTGCAGGCCAAAAACAGGTGAGCGAATCGGGATTCAGTCGTGCGAGATTTTTTGTGATGATGTTGCTCCATGTTCTTTTTGTGATTCAGGTGTTCATTTTGCACATGTTCATAGTGGGCAACCTCGTGGTCATCGTCACTTTGAGCGCGGCGCGATCCTCGAGGTCGTCATCATCACAGACAAGGGCACCGGCAGATCCAATGGCGGCGGATTCGTGAGTACCCACCCAAACAAATCTCTCTTCCCCTCGTCATCGACTGATCTTTAGTAGTTAATTTTCTTGCTTAATTCAGTCCCGTTAGTTGATGCTATGCCCTGTTTGATGCTGTTACATTCCAGGAGGCGGAGGCGGCCATTAGGGCGTGCTTCAGTCCGTACCCGATGATTGGCGGCCGGAGGGCAACTGCAACCTCGCATGCCTCGGGTCCAGAGGTCCAAGACACCACAACCAACTGCCTCTTCAGCCATATGCTGGTAATTAATTAGTTCAATTATTTGATTAACGTAAAATTCACTGAAATATATGAATTATTAGTTTTAGTGAGAATTAACCGTGATGCATTTCATAGTTTGATTGTTAGTCGTTGACCATTAGCAAGAATCTGTCAATTAACTTATATGTAATGGCAGGGTGTCCGTGTTGAACGTAGCAGATGGTTGCCCTTCAAGCATCAACAAATTGGAAATTTCAAGCCCTGATGAGATAACAAGCAGGGCAGAAAGGGAATCAACACCATCATGCCAAAACATTGAAGGTGAATAAGTGAACCATTATTTAAGTAAATAGACGAATCATATTTTGTTAGAACTAACCAGTTGCTGCTAATATAATCCTCTCCAGGAAGATCAGTTTCAGACAATATAATCTGCTATTTACTTTCTAATTTCTATGTATTTAAGCATGTTCAAACTCAGTACAATTGTACAAATGGACATATTTTGATTTGGTGACTTGCTAGAGACGATTGTTCTGGACTGGACCTTATGATATCTACCTATATATATGTTTCTGGCCGCATGTCTACTTATTCTCTTAAGGCCACAGTAGGACCGATCGACACTAGATATATCTAATAAATGTATCATGGTTTTCGCAAAAAAAATTAAAAAATAACTATCATGGGATCACATGCCATTCTTTTTGCTGAAAAATCACCTGGCTTTATTGGAAATGAATTACCAGGAAATTCCTGTGCACATTATGCTTGGTTAACACCTTTCATTTATCACAAACTGATGGGGAATAAACACTAAGTATGCATGTCTTTCTATCCTTCTGATCATAGCCATCTTTGGTGTCAAGTGATATTAAAATTCTGAAACTACACACACATAGTTTAGGGGTTGTTCATACAATAATCTGCATAAGTATGTGTCTATAAAATCAGCAACAGTGGTTGTTCCTTTAGGTTGCTAGAAATGCTTTTAGCTACAACATTATTTCTGTCAAAAACATTCCAGCTGCCACATGTGTACTTGTTTCATTGTGTAGCGTATTTCCGAAAATGATAATTCCTACGATTCAAAGTTTTTGGACAAAGTTTGAAACTCGAAGGACGACTGCCGTAGTAGGATGAAGAAATGATGTCGCCCACTGGAGGGTGTTGCCGTCGGTCGTGCGTTAGGCGTCTGTTCTACTGAAAGTCGCTCCCAGGAGGGCGTCCATGGTCCATGCCTCGAGAAGCAAAGAAGGGACTCCAACTACATCATTGACACAGCAGCCGAGCAGAGCATGAAAGCATGTCGTTGATACAAATATTTAGTTGCCACGGCCATTGATACAACAGCGGGGCAGATCATGAATGTTAGAGACACGGTGGAGGTGACGCTACCTTTCTCATCTTGGCATCATGCAGATACTGGTAGTTTAGATGTTATTTTCCACACCGCGGAGATCTCATGTTCAAGCCCATCGGAAGTGCATAATTTTGGTAAGATAATCATGATTTCGGTTCCTGCTTAGTAGCCCTTTTATGGACACATCTGAGAATTGTCTCGGTCCATAGGAAATACTGCTTTTGATGTTGATGATTACATACTAATTCATATTAATTCTAAGGTGAAGGTCAATGTAAATGATTTTACTTGAGCTGACACTTCTCCTCCGGTCTCATTTACCATCAGTATTGGAATTGGATGTCGTTCCTATTACACAACAAAATGGGCAAGGTGTGTTTCGTAATTTTCATGCTTTATTTTAGACGCTCAAGTTATGATTACTTGATAACACACCTGCATACTGCAGAACAATGGCATGCGTTTGACCACCGAGTAAAGGAGCATTTAGTACTGTTGAGAAAGTACTTTATAGTACTGAAACTGAAATTCAATTGCTAGCCCCCTCCACCGATTTTCTCAATGCTAGCCCACCTCCCGTCTGATTTTTTTCCAAAGAAAGGAAAGCCCACCGATTTTCCTCTGGTTTTTGTCTAGCATACCCAAATGGATGATCATGAGAGCCCCACCCAGCCTGATCGATCCCCGTACTAATCTTTCCTTGCAAATCTTAACTTTCCTTACCCAGGCCACATATTCCTAAATCACAAACCATTCTACTGAGTACAGAGGGTTGACATTTGCTCACTACAGGCAGAAATATGGTTGACGATACACACACATTGGCAAAGTTTGAACCAGAGACAGTTACCTAAAACCATTGCTTCACACCGAGCCGACCTACTTCCCAAAAGATTTTCAATTTCAGTTTACTGAATAATTTTTTCTTGCTGAAACTAGAAGAAGGGAGCAAGCGGCAGAAGATTATGATATTGCTGCTATTGGGAGATGCAGTAAAATATGGACAAGTTCCTGTATTTTATGGAAGGTGTAGTATTGAAGCTTCTTGCACTGATCTAGAATGGATCTTGACTTCGCCCAAGAGTGAGGTATATTGAGATTAATGGCACACAGTTACATACTGATAGGAGAACTGGTTGCGGTTTGTCATTTTTTCCTTGCATCTACAGGTAGCTCATCTACTTTTGGTTCATGCAATGAATATTTCGTGTCTACAGTTTGTCGGATGCACCTACATATCAAGAAATATTTGATTGGTGCAAATTGATATTTCAATTTTAAATAGGGACATTGTAACACCCCGCATGTAACTTGCCATATTTGTAACTCCGACTCTTGCCATTTTCGGCTATGTGCTATGTTATTTCCTCCGTGGTTGGGTTTTGTCTTTCGTTTTGCTTTTTGTCATGTCATGCATTTTCATATCATGTCATCATGTGCATTGCATTCGCATACGTGTTCGTCTCATGCATCCGAGCATTTTTCCGTTGTCCGTTTTGCAATCCGGCGCTCCTATCTCCTCTGGTGCATCCCTCTTGTTTTCTGTCGTGTGCGGGTGTCAAACCTTCTCGGAATGGACCGAGGCTTGTCAAGTGGCCTTAATATACCACCCGGAGACTACCGGTCAAGTACCGTTCCATTTGGAGGTCGTTTGGTACTCCAACGGTTAACCGGGCATCCGCAAGTCCATTTGAGTGTCCAGCAACAACACCCTCAAAAACCAGCCCAACACCCCTCCAAGTCATCTCCATGCTCTAGGTCGTTCGATCACGATCGTGTGGGCGAAAACCGCACCTCATTTGGAGCCTCCTAGCTCCCTCTACCTATTTATATGTGAGAGCTCCCGTATACGAATCTCAGTCCAAAGCCTAGCTTCGCCCCTCCGCGCGTCGGACACGTGCGCCCAGCGCCGGACGAAATTCCTGCCCGCCGCCGCCACGTGTCGCCGTCACCCGCGCCGTACGCCGTGGCCCGCCCGGCCCGCAGCTGGCCCGCGCGGCCCGCGCGCCCGCCGCCGCCCTCCTCCTCGCGCCTGAGGCCGCGCGCCTCCGGTCGCCGCCGCCGGCGCCGCCGTCACCGCCGCCGGTTCGGCCCCGCCTCGCCCCGCCGCCTCCGCACCGCCGCCGCACCGCCCCGCCGCGGCTCGCCGCCGCCGACCCCGCGCCCGCCGGAGCCTCCTCGTGCCATCTCCTTCCCCGCGCCGCCATCCTCTACCTTCGGTCGCCGGCCCGAGCTCGAGTTGCTCCCCGATCCAGATCCGTTGACCAAGGTTGACCCGAGCCCCAAGTCCTTTTGATTTCACAGCATATGCCTCTGTTCGTGATGCCATAACTCCTTGCATGTAGCTCCGATTCGCGCGTGTAATATGTCAAATTGTTCGTCTCGTGATGCTCTTCATGTTGTTCAATTGCACCATGTTCATTAGGGGTCATCTTGATGCCCAAATATCTGTTGGAAGAGGGCTAGTTGCTGTTATCCTCTGGTTCTTAGCAGAACTTGGAGATTTGTCATTTTTGTATCATTTAATCTGTGCATCTTATGGGCATGAGCTCTACATGTGTTTTGAAGTATGCCATGCCATATTTCCAAGGGTGTATGCCATGTATTTTTGTGATCTCTGTGGTGACTAGCACAAGCATGCAAAGTAGGCCCCGTAATATTTCTGATTTCAGTGACACTGATTTCTCCAAGTCTTTGTCTGCTGTTATTTTGTTGCCATGTAAACTTGATGCTACAGAGAGATCCATGCATATTTTGGAGATGTTCATTAAGGATGTTTGGTAGATATAGTTGTAATGGATCCATTCCTAAAATTGTTTGCAATTATGGAGTGCCATAGCATGACTCAATCTTGCTCTACTTTTGCTATAAAATATTTCTGGCAGATTCTTAATATGATATGCAATTTTGCCAAGCTTATTGTAGTTGATCCATACATGCTATGCTTGTGTTCTTGCCATTGATAGCTTCATAAACATGCCATCTTGCTGTAGGTGTGCTTGGTTTGTCATGCATTGCTCTATAGTGAGTGCATCAAGCTCACAAAGAGGCCTACATATTATTATTTCTGCCATGCTCTGTTTTCTGCTAAGTCTGAAACCTGATAACGAAACTTGCTATGTTTACATGCTTGCCATCATATCTTCTGGTCCCTTTTGGCTTATGGTCAGTAAGGGACTTTCGTCATATATATTTTGTAGAACACTGCCATGCCTTGTTTTTCTATGTTAAGTTCCTGTAGCATGTTGATTTCGTACTCTGAACATTGCTACCTGATGCTGTTTTCTGCCATGTCCAGTTTTTCAGCAAGTCTGTGATCTTGTTATCTTTTGCACTTTTGCCATGCTTGTTTGAGCTTGATATGTTGTGAACTAGCCGTAGCTCAGTGTTCATCTTTTGTCAAGCATATCCTGTAGATTACTGTCATATGCTTTGTTGCTATGTTGGAGTATTGTAGCATTGTGGTTTGTTGCATTTTAAGTGCTATCATGCTGTTAATCGCAGATTCGTGTCATTCTTGTTTTGCTTGCCATTTGCAAACCGTGCATCCGTTTCCGGTGATCTTTATATCGATTTCGACCGAAATCATCTCATCTTTCCAGTGGCATGCTTGGTTTGCCAAGTTACTGCAATGTTCATCTTTTTCCTTCCGGAGCACGCATAAGCACCGCATATCATATCTTGCATACCATACATGTTTTGCATCATGTTGCTTGTGCATTCCTCGTGATTGATTGTGGTTCTGTTGCTTGTGTTATTGTCTTGGGTAGAGCCGGGAGACGAGTTCATGAACAAGGAACCTGTTGAGTACGCTTACGAGGATCAAGCTTTCGACAACTCTGAGAACCTTGCAAGCAAGATGACCACCCCTCAAAATCACTTCTATCTTTGCTTTGCTAGTTGTTCGCTCAATTGCCATGCTACGCTACCTATAACTTGCTATATCATGTCACCCATTTTGCCATGTCATCCTCTAACCATCCTTTCCTAGCAAACCGTTGTTTGGCTAAGTTACCGCTTTTGCTCAGCCCTTCTTATAGCGTTGCTAGTTGCAGGTGAAGTTGAAGTTTGTTCCATGTCCGAACATGGATATGTTGGGATATCACAATATCTCTTATTTAATTAATGCATCTATATATACTTGGTAAAGGGTGGAAGGCTCGGCCTTATGCCTGGTGTTTTGTTCCACTCTTGCCGCCCTAGTTACTGTTATACCGGGATTATGTTCCTTGAGTTTGCGTTCCTTACGCGGTCGGGTGATTTATTGCCTGCATCAATGGCGCCGCCTCCCAAGAACATGCCAGTGCGCCGCCCACGAGAGGAAGAAGAAGAAGTCAGATCCAAGAACATGCCACTGGAGGTGATGTCTGCTTCCCACACTAATTTTCTTCAAAAATTGAATCAGTTCAAAAAATGTTTTCATGTCTGGGTTTGCCTAAAGAAAAATACCATGTTTGTGTCAGTTCATCAGTCCTGCTATGAAAAAGATTCAGTTCAAAAATTGCACACACTATGCTCTGCCTACATGTTACACTATCAGATTCATCAGTACTACATGTGTGCTGCATCAGTGACACATGTTCCTATGATACAGAAGCAGATAGTACATTGCAAATGCTTGCATCAGTTCATTACACCCCTGCCACTTGATGCACAGTTTGGATGTCGAGGTTACTGTCAGTACCTCTAATATGCTAGCTTCAGTTCAAGCCAAAAAACATAAACTTATGCATGAGTCCAAGTAGCTACTAGGCTTTATATAAGGTCCAGCTACCACTGCAAGTTGTATGATGTTATTTCTACTAGTGCATGTCGTGTAGTTGCGTCAGTTCGAACTAGTAAAAGAATGTTGTTGAAAAAAAATACACTTGTTACACAGTAAGTTCAATGATACATAAACTAGGAGTACTTCTAGTGTAGTTGCATAAGTTATAGATGAAAAAAAAGAAGACATGCATCAGTTATATATATACATGCATATCCATACATGTCTGAAGTACAATGTTTAGTTTGCAAGCAGTGCACCAAATGTTTATGCATCAGTTATAGGGAAAAGATAAAAAAAAACTTTCCATAACATATGAAGTTCAATGTTCTGTTTACAAGCAGTGCTAAAAATCAGTACATCAGTGCTGAACATGTACATTCATCAGTTCGACTGAAACTAAGCCAAATACAAAATAGACAACAAAGTTTAATAACGCCCAGCGATGCAAGTTCAACTTGCACATTGCCTTCAGTGCATGACATGTTACCCATAGCATGTATACGAGAAAATGCAGAAAAGATTAATCCCAAAACTGTTGAATGTCATTGCAGAAACATGCAAGGCGGCACACGCAGCAAGGGTTTGATGAGCCAAGCAGATATGGGGCACCGCCTGGGTGGGTAACACCAGAAATAGCACCTGGATACTTCAACAATACAGGCAGATTTCAAGCTACACCAGAATCATCAAAAGCACGGACAGGTTCTTCTATGCAGCAAACACCGATATCTGGGAATACAAGCTTTGCCACTGCTGGGTTGCAACAAGGTCAATAATTTCCCCAACAACAAATGTTTTCCTTCCCTAGCGTATGCAGAAAGGCAAGGACACACAGGCTTCCACCAGTCGCTCCGTCAACATCAATCATCTATGCTGCAAAAGCGGTTGCAACGGGAAGACTAGGCCAAAGAGACAGAAATTTTGGCCTCCCTAGTAGGGTGCAAAGTACAAGATATGAGCCATATAGACAGGAGCAACCTCACAACGAATCTGAGGGAAGACAGTCGTACAATGAGAGACGGAGAGCTTCATCAACAGTGTTCCCTCCAAGAGATGCATTGCTGCATGTGGCAAGGGTGACACCACTCGCGCCCATACACCAGGGTGAATAGCAAACACCGGAGGCAGCACAGAGCTATACACATGTAAGTATCCATTCAGAAAAAAACATACAAGCACAGTCAATACCATGGTACTGTGACCACCCCATCTAACATTTTTCATAATTGTGTTTTTGTTTGCTCAATGTTGCGTGCAGCCACCTAACATTGAAGCTTACGTTCTGCCAAGGCTAGAGATGCGCTTTGAAACTTTCAAAGAAGCAAAGGACTTCTACAACGTCTATGCAAAGCACGCGGGATTTGCTGTCAGGGAAGGCTCCAAGGTTGAGACTAGAGTCTACCTTTATTGCACGTGCTATGGAGTCTATGAATCGAAGGTGTCAGAAGCAAATAGACAGCGGAACAAGACGACAGCCAGGACTAACTGCAGGGCTAAAATGAGGCTGAAGAGGGAAAAGGATGGAACACTTGTCATAAAAGAGATAGTCTGGGAACACAACCACATGCTACAACTCACCCCCCAAATGCTTGTCTTCTTGCACTCCCACAAAAACTTTGACAAAACAATCTTGGAGTACGTCAAGTACCTGCAGTTCAAAGGCATTGAACACGCGCAAATCATGAGCATACTGGGCAGTGATGACCCCGGTAGCTACTTCCTCGAAATGAATGCCAAAGACCTGATTAACATGTAAGTAGAAACTTGTTCTCCTCCCATAAACCCCTCCGTATTTTTTCCTCTGTCAGTACAAACATATTACGCAACGCATGACCTGACGCCAGTTCAACATGCATTTTTGAATGACTGTTCACTTTTAATATGTAGCAAAGCAAAGAATTCAAGGATGGATGATGTGGACGATGTCGTAAATACTGTCAACTTCTTTAGGGAGATGAAAGCTATAAACAGGGAATTCTTCTGTGACATGGAACTTGATGAGTCTGACAGAGTTAAGAACATATTCTGGGCGAACACAAGCTACTGAGGGGCGTATCAGGACTTTGGTGACTGCGTAACGTTTGACACCACATATAAGACCAACAAGTACCATATGCCACTTGGGGTGTTTGTGGGTACTAACAACCACTTATAGACTACATTCTTTGGTTTCGGCCTGATAAGAGATAAGGATGCAGATTCATTCAGATGGTTTGTTCAAGACATTTTTAAGGTGCATGAGAGGGAAGGCTCCTACATGCATCCTCACAGGTACAACCGCCAAAACCACCCCCCCCCCCCAAAAGGAAAATAAAATAGTAAAATGTTGTGTCATTTCTATTGGTATATATGAACTACCATCTGCTGACCACTCCACGTCTCTTTTCTCATTACCAGACCAGTGCCCGGCAATGGCTTTGGCGATCCCAGATGCTTTCAAGAACACATTACACAAGCTGTGCCGCTGGCACATTATGAAGAAGTACAGGGAACACCTCGCATACCTGTACAACCTGCACGAAGACTTTAAGGATGAATTCACATCAATCCTCAACTGGCCCCTCATGCCAATTGAGTTTGAGGCTGCCTGGTAAAGACTCATGGATAAGTACAACCTCCATGATGATGCCATGATGGTGGGCATGTGGAACGAGCGTGAGAGATGGATATCAGCCTACTTCAAAGAAATTTTCTGCGCCAAAATGACATCCACACAACGAAGTGAGAGCACGAACTATATGCTCAAGAAGAACTTTGTAAGTGAGAGACAAAACCTACACCGGTTTGTCAGCCAGGTAAACTCCTGTGTCAAAACCAGGAGGCAGACAGAGAACCAGGAGACAATGGGTAACCGGGTATAGATCTATCACCTGTCGTAAGACAAAATAACATGCTTACTAAGGTAAAACTTTATTAGTTAGACAAGTTTTTGCTGCGAGAAACCTAATAATTTGGTCATCATTCTTGCATGGGCAGAAGGAACAAAACACACTAACCTTCTATGGGTTTGACACCCAGATGGCAAAGCTTTACGCACGAGCTGTGTACAGCGAGATCAGAAAAAGGCTAAAACTGAGCACACTCTTCATGGCGACAGAGACGAAAGAGCCCACAAAGTACCTCGTGCGCTACAACAACCCGCAAAAACTGTGTGGTCTCAACACACGTTCCAGGTGGTTGTAGACCCCGTGGGAGAAATATATGACTGCAAGTGCAAGCTATGGGACCACACAGGTGAGGACTAAAAAAAGATGTTACATACTGTACTACTTATTTTTGCAAAGTTTTTTATTCAAAAGAAATGACAAAAAACATGCATCTCTTCCAAAAAATTACAGGTATTTTCTACATGCATGTCCTATGAATGATGCAGACAATTAAGGCTGCCAGCGTTCCAGAGAAATACATCCTCAGGAGATACACCAAACGCCCGAACATCCAGCCAACATTCAACAGAAATGACTTGAGGACAGTAGCGTCTAACAAGGCATCCAATACTGCATTGAAAGCTCACTGCTGCAGCTGAACATCAGGGTGCACAGAAAAAGCTTGAGAAGCCAAGAGCAAATGGCGAGGTCACGGGTCGTCATGGACAAACTTGAACAAGAACTCGACGCCATGCATTCTGCTAAAAACGGAGGTCTCGCGGACAATGAGGCCATTGAGCAGGATATTGCTTTCTTATCCGAGATGAACCATCTGGGAGATATTGACCCATTCAACAACGAGGAAGAGGAGCAACAGCAACCAGAGCTTGCCCATGTAGAAACTCAAGAGCAACAACATGCTCACATGCAAGATCATGAGCTTGATGGTGCTATAGGCGAATGACATGACAACAGGACATCCTACCACCAGCAGCAGAAAAGGGTAATTAAACCACCCATATTCTCAAACACAAAGCGGAGGAAGAGTAAGACACAAGCAGCAAAAGCAGCAGCCAAAAAGCCGCCACGCCCCATCAGGTGCGTGGAATTTGGCCCGGACGACAAACCTCTTGGGATAAGGGCATGCGGATTCTGCAATGTCGTGACCAATCATAATTACCGCACATGCCCACTCCGCACATATGCATTGTCAACAAGCAAAAGCTGCAGAAGCAGATTGGAGCTGCCCAGGTTTCTACCGATGGAGACGACACACGGAACAGCTACATTTGCCGCAAGTGTGGGGGAACTGACGGACATAATGCCCACACATGCAAAGTGGGCAAGGAGGTCAGTGGCGCTGAATAGAAACAGGGCAAGGTCCAGAGTTCCAAAAAATCAAAAGAAGAGGATGAAGAAGAAGAGTTTGACGAGAATGACGACCAATCAGACGAAGACAATGAAGATGATAGTATTGGGGACGAGGAAACTGAAACTGACGATGAAGCTGCCATGGCTCAACTAGGAAACGATGCCGGCAAGGGACAACATTCGGGACCAGTTAGGAGGAGCTCAAGACTGAAGAATCCATAGTGGTTATGCTGCTGCGTCAACTGGAAAATAAGCTTGTACTCTCAGTTGCCTCGCAATGGTGCGCGTCAGTCCTAAACAAACGGTTTAAAACCCCTTTTCGCGACGGCATTTGGAACCGTCGCCAAGTGAGTGTGGGTGATAGGGGGGTCCTTCCCACATGACCCAGAAACCGTCGGGGATAGGGCCCCTCCAGTACTCCTACTCGTTTCTGCTCGCATTGCCATCACAGTCGGTATTCTGTGGTGCTACATTTACGATGCGCGGCCCATCACAAACGGTTCACTATTATAGAACATGTATGATGCGCGGCCCATCACAAACGGTTCACCGTTAAGAAGATTAGCTAATCATCGTACGAGTGTCCGACAGGATTACGAAACGTCAGACCGTCGTAACATCGTCATACACGACAACTATCGCACACGCTATTCTGTGGTGCAACGTTTACGATGCATACTTCATCAGAAACAGTTCATGGTTGCGAATCGTGTATGATAAGGCAACTAACACAAACGTTTAGTTTGCTCGCACTGTTTGTGATATTGTCTGACATCGCACACGCTTTGCATACTGCAACTGTGTGCATGCTTGCACACGTTTCCTCTCTGTGAACCGTCTCGGATTATGGTGCATATCGCAAACGTTTCTGTTTTACCAATCGTGTGTGCAGTAACAACCTGGAGAGCGTAATTTCACCATAATTTAATTGTTGCTTTTCCAAATTGTACCGGATTTGGATTTGAATTTGAATGTATGCTACAGCTTTATTCATATCCATCAAGTTCAAACAACCAATGCATTATCCAATTCATAGGTACATATATTCAAGAACTACATAAGAACCAAATAAAGAATGATGAACCACAGTTGTATACTCGTACTATTAAAGTCGGTAAATAAAGAGGCGAAATATATTCTGGTTGCTGAACAAGGTGAAGCGGAATGTCCATATTGTGCCCTCCTCCATGCAGAAGCCACGCACGACTCTAGTCCAACTCCTTGTGATGGCCGACCGCCCATCCTTCACGGTTTTCATGCAAACATCTAGATAATCATTGTGTTTTGATAGAAATACTTTAACCTTTGCATGCCCACCAATCATGTAGTTTGAGAGGTAATCTTGAGTAAACTGCTTTGGCAACCACTGCAAAGGAATAAGATTTCAGACATTGTCATCTAACACAACTCATTATGGGCAGTAAAAATAAGGCTGCAAAGTTCTTACTTACCATCCTGCAGTTCGCTGGTGTCTTGGATAAAGTGTAAACAAATAGTTTAATTGCCATCTTTGGACCCATTTTACTAACAATCTTTATCACCTTCCTCACTTGATGTTGGTTCATCGATATCTCATTGCCCCATACGCAGAAAGGGTCGAAACGCGGATCTTTACCAATGACATATGTACCTAAAAGCACCAAGTTAATATTAGAAGCTAAACAGCAATGGCACAATGATGTAGTACAACACTCTTTTATAATATGTCTATATACATCCGTATGTGGTAGTCCATTTGAAATCTCTAAAAAGACAAATATTTAGGAATAGAGGGAGTATCTTATAACATCCAATATACTCACGTATTAAATGAATTAACATCTTATATTATGGGCCGGAAGGAGTTTAGTTCGTTCTTAAAAATTATCTGTTGTTGTATCCACGGGTTACAGTTAGTTTGAGCTAGTTCGGGCTCAAATAGCCCTAAAGTATATCTAAACATGAGGGCTAGTTTGAGCTAGTTGCATCTATAACGCACCCAAAAAAACTAGTATCCAACCCAAGAGCTGCTAATTGGAGCTAGTTCTCCTAGTGCATTTATTGTCAATATAACCCTGCCATCCAAACAACTCTTTGGATGGAGTTAGTTCAGGGTTAGTAATGAGCTAGAAACTAACTCTAACCTCTAGCTAGGTTGAGTATCCAAACAGGGCTGTGTTGTTGCTGTTGTTGTTGCTGCTGCTCTTCTACGTATATCTAGACATCATTAGAACATTAATGTAACACTCTTCCTTGTTGCTATGTAGCCTAGGATTGCATATTTGGACATTAAGTACAGTGCATGTTGCTATGTAGCCTCAGATATATTACATATGGCCCTAGTTAACCTAAGGAAAATGGGTTGCAGATATATTCAGTTAAAAGTCCGATTCACCGATTAGTCCCTTATCAGCCGCCGGCCTATATGGTACCAGCTACGGATATCCTGAACAGTGAGCAGATATAAGCCATGGGATGAAACTAACCTCGATGGAAAACAGCAGTCATTCCCAAAATTGTCCTGTGTAGGTACATCAAGAAGCATGTTAAGCACAACAGGCTAAACATCAACCAAAATTACACATGGCAGACAAAATAATCTCCAAAAGATAGCTTCAGTGTGCAGGTTTAAGCACGCTAGTAAAGCAAAACAAGTGGAAAGGTGTGCTAACTGCAACAGGCCTAACATTTAACAACAAGCAAACATGGTCATTCAAACTGGTATTGTGCCGGTCTAAGTACACTGGTTATGGTTAAATAAAAATGGAAAGGCGTGTTAACTACAAGATCCAGCAACCAAATGTAGTCATTCATAGTGGTATTGTTGAAAGTGGTACTGATGAAATTGAACTGCACAGTTCATACTTGCCCATATAGAACATCACGTTGTGAATAACTGGAATAAACAAGGCATACTACGAACAACCAAAGATAGCATTTGAAACTGAACATATGCTAACTACAAACAACCGAACAATCAAAAAACTTTAAAAGAGGCATATGCTAGCTATAACAGGCTTAACAGCAAGCAAATATATGCATTCCTATCGGTATGTTTAAACTGGATTGATGAAATGTACTGCACAGTAAATAATTGCACATATAGAGCATCACATTGTGAACAACTGAAATAAACAAATCATGGGTTTCCTCACTTGTCACAGATGGGCTCGTTCCTATGGGAAGAGCACGGACCCTGGATGCGCTCCATGTTGTCGCAGATGGGCTCCTTCCCCTTGGAAGAGCACGGCTGTAGGGTGCCCTCCCTGATGTCGCGAACGGGCGCTTTCCCCTTGGAAGAGCATATGGGCTCTTTCCCCTTGGAAGAGCCGGAGAGGCTGCCCTCCTCGTGGTCGCCGTCGATGAGGTCTGACTTGGAAGATGTGGATCCCAAGCCAGCGTCGCAGAACGTGTCCTTCAGAAATGACAAAAGGGGCTCGATGGCGATGTAGAATGGCAAATTGTTGACAGCGAGCCAGAGGAGATCAGCGGCGGAGCCATGGATGAGATCGACGGCGGTTGAACCCGAGGGGTTGGGGGTGGGCCACTTAACCTGTGACACGGCCTACCTCAGTGGGTCGCTGTCGATGACCTCGATGTCGTAGCCGGCGGACGAGACATGCCCGCATACTCTAGCCCGTTGCTTGAGTGCCTGCCGCCAGTAATGGTCGTCATCTTCCTCGGCGACGTCGGGCGAAGAGACCGCTATACACCTCTTTTGGGCCAGTCGCTCCTTGAGCTCCAGGGGAAGCGTAGCCAAGCTTAGGCTGTGACGCTCTGGAGTGGGGGATGGGGATGGGGACCTGTGGGAAATGGGGCATTTGGCAGGCATCATCTAAGAAACTCAGGGCGGCCTGGGTATGGAAATCAGTGGTAAGCTGCATGGGCAAACCGGCAGATGTTGGCAATGGAGGCCTTGCAGCGGCGGGTACTTTGCTAGGGTTTCGAGCGAGGGAGGGGGTGTGTGTGCGCACGCCCGAGGAGGTTTTGGTGTGTGTGTGTGTGTGTGGAGGGGGCGCGGGGTGTTTGAGGAAATGACGCGGGTACTGAAAATTTTACTACGCGGGAGTCAAACGCAGAAGTGAAATGTCGGGCTATTGAAAATTTTGATGATAGTGCATCGCACACGGTCCGGAGATAACAACCGTGTGTTATGAAAAAGAAAAACCCTCGAGGCAGGCAGATATTTTTTATGCAGGTGGGATTGGGAACAAGAAACATCGCACACGATCCAGAGATAACAACCGTGTGTTAGGAAACAGAAAATCCCTCGAAGCGGGCAGATATTTTTGAGAGGGGGAGCCTCGTGGAGCCCAATATACTATGCGGATGTGTGCGTGACAGGTGCACCAGCGTGGCACACGGTTAGTTTGAGTGAACCGTGTCTGTTGCGCCATCCGACTTATCTAATGTTCATAAATTTGGCGATAAATGACGCGGGAGAGGGTCAGAACACGAACACACTTGCATGTGGACCAAATTTATGTATCAAAAGGGTGGTTCAATTTTCATAATACCAAATGCAACTTCGATGTGGCACCTCTCTCGCAAAGCGCACGATATTGCTTGCTCCCACCCTCTCGTGTCGGCACGAAGGGAATCCTAAGCTATGAATGCATGCCCCCTCCCCCTCAACCGAGGTTCACCTAGCAAAGTGCGAAGTAGCTAGCAGCCCCCCTCCTCCCTCATGTCGGCACGAAGGGAATCCTAAGCTATATATGAATGCATGCCCCCTCCCCCTCAACCGAGGTTCACCTAGCAAAGTGTGAAGTAGATATCAACCCCCTCCTCCCTCGTGTTGGCACGAAGGGAATCCTAAGCTATTTATGAATGCATGCCCCCCAACCGAGGTTCATCGTAGCAAAGTGTGAAGTAGCTAGCAGCCCCCTCCCTCGTGTCGGCACGAAGGGAATCCTAAGCTATGAATGCATGCCCCCCAACCGAGGTTCACCTAGCAAAGTGTGAAGTAGAGCTAGCAGCCCCCTCCCTCGTGTTAGCACGAAGGGATTCCTAAGCTATGAATGCATGCCCTCCCAACCGAGGTTCACCTAGCAAAGTGTGAAGTAGCTAGCAGCCCCCTCCCTCGTGTCGGCACGAAGGGGATCCTAGCTAAGCTATAAATGCATGCCCCCTCAACCGAGGTTCACCCTAGCAAAGTGCGAAGTAGCTAGCAGCCACCCCTCCCTCATGTCGGCACGAAGGGAATCCTAAGCTATGAATGCACATGCCCCCCCAATCGAGGTTCACCTAGCAAAGTGCGAAGTAGCTAGCAGCCCCCCTCGTGTCGGCACGCAGGGAATCCTAAGCTATATATGAATGCATGCCCCCTCCCCCTCAACCGAGGTTCACCTAGCAAAGTGTGAAGTAGATATCAACCCCCTCCTCCCTCGTGTCGGCACGAAGGGAATCCTAAGCTATATATGAATGCATGCCCCCCAACCGAGGTTCATCGTAGCAAAGTGTGAAGTAGCTAGCAGCCCCCTCCCTCGTGTCGGCACGAAGGGAATCCTAAGCTATGAATGGATGCCCCCAACCGAGGTTCACCTAGCAAAGTGTGAAGTAGAGCTAGCAGCCCCCTCCCTCGTGTCAGCACGAAGGGATTCCTAAGCTATGAATGCATGCCCTCCCAACTGAGGTTCACCTAGCAAAGCGCGAAGTAGCTAGCAGCCCCCTCCCTCGTGTCGGCACGAAGGGGATCCTAGCTAAGCTATAAATGCATGCCCCCTCAACCGAGGTTCACCCTAGCAAAGTGCGAAGTAGCTAGCAGCCACCCCTCCCTCATGTCGGCACGAAGGGAATCCTAAGCTATGAATGCACATGCCCCCCCAATCGAGGTTCACCTAGCAAAGTGCGAAGTAGCTAGCAGCCCCCCTCGTGTCGGCACGAAGGAATCCTAAGCTATATATGAATGCATGCCCCCTCCCCCTCAACCGAGGTTCACCTAGCAAAGTGTGAAGTAGATATCAACCCCCTCCTCCCTCGTGTCGGCATGAAGGGAATCCTAAGCTATCTATGAATGCATGCCTCCCAACCGAGGTTCATCGTAGCAAAGTGTGAAGTAGCTAGCAGCCCCCTCCCTCGTGTCGGCACGAAGGGAATCCTAAGCTATGAATGCATGCCCCCCAACCGAGGTTCACCTAGCAAAGTGTGAAGTAGAGCTAGCAGCCCCCTCCCTCGTGTCAGCACGAAGGGATTCCGAAGCTATGAATGCATGCCCTCCCAACCGAGGTTCACCTAGCGAAGTGCGAAGTAGCTAGCAGCCCCCTCCCTCGTGTCGGCACGAAGGGGATCCTAGCTAAGCTATAAATGCATGCCCCCTCAACCGAGGTTAACCCTAGCAAAGTGCGAAGTAGCTAGCAGCCACCCCTCCCTCATGTCGGCACGAAGGGAATCCTAAGCTATGAATGCACATGCCCCCCAATCGAGGTTCACCTAGCAAAGTGCGAAGTAGCTAGCAGCCCCCCTCGTGTCGGCACGAAGGGAATCCTAAGCTATGAGCATGCCCCCTCCTGTGACACCCAAGTTTTTATTGGATTTTTCAAAAGATTTTTATTTGACTTAAAGGGAGTGATTTAAAAAATTTCTTCAAGAGAACTCTCACTCTCAAATATTTTTCTTTATGGCAAAAATTTTATTTGGATTCACCCAAGATCTGCCTTTGACCTTGGGGGTTCTTGCTCTTCATGTGGGCTCAAGACAAAATGTTTTTCATTTGAGAGGGTAACTTTTGAAAACCTTTTCTTGAATTTGCACTATGGCTTTTGGAAAGTCCTTTGCCACTTTCAACTATTCCTTCTTGCCATGGCATTAGTGCAAATCCTCTCTCCTAACCCTTCCCTCACCTTTGGATCATGATTTGCATCAAATCCAGCAAGTTGAACCTCCCCATGTGATCATTTCCATTCAAATTCTATTCAAATAAATTTCTGTCCTCTCTTATAGCACTTGGAGATTTACAAAGGAACTCCTTTTTCTGTTTTGATTTTTGCCACCAAACCTTTTTCCCCTCCTAGTCCTTTGAACCCTCAACCTAGAACCATGAAGATCCACTGGTCTCCAGTTCAAAATTTTCAAACTACATCAGCTGCAAGTTTGGACCAGATTTGCCAAATTTGGTGAAATTCATTCAAAACTTTCTCCAAAAATTCCAAGTAAATTCATGCAGCCCCTGGGTGCTCTGAGTGATCATCTCACCAAGTTACAGCTCCAGAAAAATTTATCTCTTTACCAAAACCTACTGTCGAACACCTGCAATGCTTGGTCACTGTCAAGTTTCAGTTAACTTCAGAGTTCAGTCAGTGCTCACTGTCGTTTTCTTCAGAGACGGGCATCGATCTCGCCAGTGCCCTCGCGTCGCCTTGCTCCT
Source organism: Triticum aestivum (assembly GCF_018294505.1). Lineage (NCBI taxonomy): Eukaryota > Viridiplantae > Streptophyta > Magnoliopsida > Poales > Poaceae > Triticum > Triticum aestivum. The sequence goes on from NC_057796.1 coordinate 361,130,344, forward strand.
CGTCCTCGCCCTCTCGTTCCTGCACCGCACGAGTGCCTGGCATCTTGCGGGCGTCGGCGACGAGCAGCAGAAGGTGCGCCGCCCCGTGACCGACGCCGGCGGCGGCTTTGCGGGCGCCAGCGGGAGACACGGCGCCGCCGACTCCACCCAGCACCGTCCAAACCACCGGAGCCCGCCGCGTGGCCGTCCACTCCCCCGAATGCGCTGCCGCTCTCGTCGTGAACCCCAGGGCGCGGAGCGCGCTCTCTGCCGCCGTTGAGCCCGTGCGGTCACCTCACCGTGGGCAGACGCCATTACGCCAAGACCAGCTCCGTTTAGCTGCAAAACGAGTCCCGTAACATCCACTGATGCTGCTCGACCGCTCAAACCCTCTGCCAACCCACTGCTCCGCCGTAATCGCTCGCCGGAGATTCTCCGTTCACGGCCACCCCGTCGATCTGCCTATAAATAGGGGCCCCGAGCTTCAACTCGAGCACCCACCAGCCCTACACTTCCCCTAGAGCACGCCTAGCCACTGGAAGAGCCCCGAGGAGGTCTTCTTCCTCGACTCCGGCCGCCGCGATCCGCCACGGGATCCAGCCCGATTCGCCCCCGTGTGTGCTCCGCAGCCCCCATTCTCTTGCCAGTAGCTTCACCTTGCATCACCCGTTCTGACCCGCGCCTCAATTCGTACTTTGCAGCCCTCCACCGGAGTTCCCCAACCTCACCCGAACCGCCGTCCGCCGGAGATAGTGTCGCCGTCGACGTGGTGCTCCCCGTTGGACGAGTCCACCACCCACCGACGCGGAAGAAGGCACTGAAGCTCTTGGTACCCTCCGTTTCCCCTAACTCGCCGTGGTTCGACGCCGGCGTCCATCGCCGTCTTCGGGCGCCGGCGAGCTTTCAAACCTGACATGCGGGCCCCGCGTGTCAGCCTCTGTTTTATTTTCCCCGAACCGTTTTCTGTTGACGCCTTCGGGCGAAGTACGTTTTCTCCTTGCGCTTGCGCATTTCCAAACGAACCGTTTTCTGTTTTCTCAGTTAAAACCCTGGAACTTTTCTGTTTCATTACAGAAAGGTCCCTGGACAGAAACCTTTATAACTTTTTAATAAAAAGGTATTTTTGAGTGATTCTTTTTCTGTCAAACTCCAAATTTTGTCTAGTTTTTTATGGGATTTATTTGAAAAATATTTGGCCAAGTTTCTGTGCATGCGTTGGTTTTCACGTTAGTACCCCGTTTCGTGATTGCCGTAGGTTCCGGGAGAGGGGACGGAGCCGCGAACTTCGCCGAGCTAGACTCCGACTTCTCCGAACCAGGCAAGCATGTTTGAACATTTGATATGGCAGATGTTTTGCATGTTCATGTGAAAGTTTGTGCGTGGCATGAGAGTGTCGATAAGTACCTCGTTGCTTGTAAGGCAACGATCCGGTTGTTCCGAAGTTGCGATGACCTCTGATGAGAGGTGGCCTAATCATGTAGTGACATGAAGGGCAGCAAGGTGGTACTGTTGTAGCATGCCAGCCTTGCGTCATCCGACTCTCTTCGACGTTAACGTGGTTGGAGCCACGTTATCGATCTTTTCCCGCATGTTCCAAAGTTGCGATGACCTCTGGTGAGAGGTGGCCTAATCATGTGGTGACATGAAGGGCAGCAAGGTGGTACTGTTGTAGCATGCCAGCCTTGTGTCATCCGACTTTTCCGACGTTAACATGGTTGGAGCCGTGTTATCGTCCCTTCCCCTTTCCGTGCTACCACATGTCTCATTGCCAGGATACGGTTTAGTAAGTTGGTAACCTCTTTCCGTGTACACACCAAACAGAGAGGCCGGGATGATGGTACCTTGGCCCAGGATTAAAGCCAGTCATTCGGTCAGGGGGCATGGGTGTTTCCGGTTGGGACCGAGAGGGGGGGCACCCCCTTATAGCGCGCGTATAGAAATTTGATCCCATGCTACGCGAGGTTGTAGCCTCCCCGACTCAGGGTTTTTCCTGAATGTTGCCGAGGGTGATCCCTGGCTTCGGATGGTTAAATTGGGTGTGTACTGGTTAGACGTGTTCCTTCCAGAACACCGTAGACGGAACTAGTCCCCGTGACTACTGAAATCCGTTGGCTGTGGTTAAGTACAAACTCTGCAGAGTCAATTCCTTCCAAATCATCGTATCCATGATCAGTAATGTAGACTTTATATCCAAATCTATCCGTGTGAAAACTTGCCCCCGGTGAACAAGCTCAAGTGGTAAATTCAATTTCATTGTTATTCCTGTGGATGGACTAACATTATATTTGTCTCGTGCTTGTGATAAATTATATTCCCGAACTATTGTATTGTTGTGTTACAATATAAGCCCTTTATGTGACGTCGCGCAGACGTCCGACTGCGGCATGCACTGTCTTTACTTTCTGTTATAAGCCCTTTATGTGGTGTCGCCCCGACGCCCGACTGTGGCATTATTGTTCCGCATTTTCCGCTCGAGGAGTCTCTCAGACACTCGTTTGGCACCTGTATTATTATTCCGCATTTTCCGCTCGAGGAGTCTTTCAGACACTCGTTTGGCACATGTATTATTATTCCGCATTTTCCGCTCGAGGAGTCTTTCAGACACTCGTTTGGCACCTGTATTATTATTCCGCATTTTCCGCTCGAGGAGTCTTTCTGACACTCCTTTGGCACCTGTATTATTATTCCGCATTTTTCGCTCAAGGAGTATTTCTGACACTCGTTTGGCACCTGTATTATTATTCCGCATTTTCCGCTCGAGGAGTCTTTCTGACACTCGTTTGGCACCAGTATTACTATTCTGCAGTTTCCGCTCGAGGCGTCATTCAGACCCTCGCTTGGCACCCAGTATTTATTATCTCTGTGTCTGATCGCACTGGTTAACTTATTCATGTGCTTCATGTTTGCATTTGTTATACCTTATGTCCGAACTGTCTTGCGAGTACTTTCATAGTACTCACCTGGCTTGTTGATTTGGCCAGATGCTGACGAAGGCGATCTCTTGGATGAAGAGTTTGATAGCGCGTCCGACGCCTAGAGGAGTCCCAGTCAGTCCTGCGCTATCCCGGATATTGGTCACTTGTATCGTTTACGCTTCCGCCACCCGCAATAAGTCATCTCGAGCCTCACTCCGACGCTCGAAGAGTTGTAGTATTCTGGAATCATGTCACTCGCTTCGCGATGATATTTCCACCACCGTTATTATCGTGAGTTAGAAGTTTGCCACCCTATCCGCCGTATTGTTTTATCGGCGTGCATGTAATAAATTGTTGGGCAGCCTCTGCTCAACTTTGTATTATATTTAGTACTCCTGGTATTTTTCTTCTGTGACCAATGTATTGTCTATCAGTGAGAAGGAATTCTTCCTCGCTGGTCCGTAACAGGGATTGGTTTCTCAATAATTATTTTATTGAAAAACCGGTCGTGACAAGCTTGGTATCAGAGCCAGGCTGACTGTAGGAAGCCACTAGGTGCGATCGCTAATCGGTTATTAGCGTCTTTAGTGCTTCTTCAGCATTTTGCAATTGTAGCTATTTTCTGTTGGTCATCATAAAATTTATGACATGACTACTCAGAATTTTTGCCTACTTTTGTAGATGGCTGGCAGCGGCTGTGAGAATCGAGTGTTCACCAACGTGCCCGAGGGGTTTGTCAAGCTCCTCGTCTCCATCACCAAGCTCGCGATCGGGCCAGCAGCTCGCCCGGAGTTCACCCTCTATCAGCACAAGCTCAGTGACGACGTGTCTATGCACCAGGCTGTGGTGCAATTCAAGGGAGGACGATCTGCTGCTCGCCATTTCCGTTTTACGGGAAGGGCCATGCCTACGGAGAGGCATGCCATGCAGATGGCTGCCCGTGAGGCGATAGCTCGCCTTCGGGACATCCTTCCTACGATGAAGACTCGTCGCTACCGCTACCTCCCATGCCATGTGCCTTACACCAGCCACTATGCGTTCGCCTGCCATCGGGGAGAGCGAGATGAAGCCATCGAGATGGTTGTGGAGTATCTCAAGGCTCTGGAGGAGTCTTTCGACAACCTCGTAGATGATCTTGTGGCTGCCCGCATGGACTTAGTCCGGGGCGGTCCTGCCAGCAGGAAGGAGCTTCTCCACACGGCGCCACCTCTGACATTCGTCTCGTCTTCAGCCTCGTATGCACCGGCCGTTTTGGCCACTGCTCGCCGTCTGCCTACCACTGAGGAGTTCGACCGAGTCATCGCTCCTACTCCAGTCAGAGCCGCACCGCCTGCCGCACGCGCTCTACCGCCAGTCGCCCCCGCACCATCACCGCAGCGCAGCGTCGCACGCCAGGAACCAGCTAGAGAGGAGGAGGTTGATTCTCCTGGACCGCTGAGCCTTGCCATCGGCAAGGGGAAGGAGATCTTCACCATCTCCGACTGAGAGCACCGAGTAGCCGCGTGTTATGCCTGCTTGTATGATGTGTTGTTTTTATCTGTACGCTAGTTTGTGTTGGTGTGTTTGCTGCCTTCCGGAGTAGTACGCTAGTTTTAATAACATGTCAGGATTGTGTACGCACAACCTGAGTGCTGTATCTTGTACTTGCTTTCGCATGTAAGATTTGTGTTAAGCACTTCTTCTCCGTGAAAAATCATTTGTGTTTCTTGAAAACCTTGAAGCCTTTTTGATTATTGCCTTTGCAAGGGTTTTCCTGCGCTACACAGCTTTTCTCATGGGTTTTGTAAATGATACCCCAGACTGGAAAAATGTCTCGCCCTTGGACTCGCTCTATGCCCAATCAGCCAGAAGAGGTTTACGGAACACAGACCAGCAACAATTTCACTCAGGGTCAGTCCAGCCATCAGGACAGCGAAGCGGCACTATCTCAAGTGTGCCGTCTCTTCGAGCAAAGCCAGCAACAGCACCAGGAGATGATGAACCATGTCATAAACATGGGAAATCACCGTGAACCCTATCAACCACATTCCAAGTTATCTGAGTTGCAGAAGACTCGCCCCTCAACTTTTGCTCACACCGATAGGCCACTGGAGGCCGATGATTGGCTTCGCGAGATTGAAAGGAAACTGATTATCGCTCAATGCTCAGATCATGAGAAGGTGCTTTATGCACCACACTACCTTACTGGAGCAGCCGCAGCATGGTGGGAAAACTTCCTACACATGCACCCCAGGGAACACAACATCACCTGGGAAGAATTCAAGGAAGGCTTCCGTGGGGCACACATTCCCAGGAGCATCCTAAAGATCAAGAAGAGAGAGTTTGATGACCTGAAGCAAAGAGGCATGACCGTCACAGAATACAACGGCCAGTTTACCCAACTGTCTCGTTATGCCTACGACGAGCACATGACAGAAAACAAGAAGATGGAAAAATTCCTGGACGGCCTGGCACCAGCATTAAGATGCCAACTGATTGTACACACCTTTCCGGATTTTAAGACGCTGGTGGACAAGGCCATCACCCTGGAGAATGAGCGCCGTAGTCTGGAAGATATCCGCAAGCGGAAGAGGGACAAGACGACTCTTGCCCGCAGCAACCGAGGCAAGACTGAGGTCCCAAGGACAGACACGAGGAGATCCACGACTACTGAGCCAAGACCCGTCGGACAATTTCATGCCAGAGACAAGGAGTTCACATACCGTCCAGGGGTCACCTGCTATGCTTGTGGTCAACAAGGGCATTATGCTAAACAGTGCCCGAAGCCAAGAGACTCGGCACCCAAGCCGAACAATGGTGGGAACAATCCAGCCCCCAAGCGCAACAACTTCAATCCCAGCAACAACCACAGGAAGGGTCACTTGAACCATGTGACCAGGGAAGAAGCGCAGAATGCCCCAGACATCGTGCTCGGTACGTTCCCTGTCAACACAGTACCTGCCACGGTTTTGTTTGATTCTGGAGCTTCCCATTCGTTCGTTTCGAAGAGTTTTGTTTCGCAACATGGTTTTCCGATACTCCCCTTGGAAAAATCTATGATCATCAAGTCCCCCGGAAATAAGCAAATTGCTCAGGGTTACTGCCAAGGAGTGGTCATTGAGTTCGAAGGACTACCATTCCACGCGAATCTCATCGTGTTGGAAAGTAAAGGACTGGATGTCATTTTAGGAATGGACTGGTTAACCACCAACAAAGGATTCATCGACTGTTTCAATCGGACAGTGATTCTCACTCACCATCACGGCAAGACTATAAGAGTTTCCGCTCAAAAAAGGCCACGATCACAGAAACCAAAGCTGAACAAGATGGACATCGCAGAATTAAGAAAAGTGCCAGTGGTATGCGAGTTCCCTGATGTGTTCCCGGAAGAACTACCAGGTATGCCACCAGACCGAGAGATCGAATTCAGCATTGAATTAGCACCTGGCACCGCTCCCATTTATAAGAAGCCGTATAGAATGGCACCCTCAGAATTGGTGGAGTTGAAGAAGCAGATAAAGGAATTACTGGACAAGGGATTTATACGAGCCAGCTCCTCACCATGGGGTTCGCCCGTATTGTTCGCCAAGAAGAAGGATGGGACACTGAGACTATGCATAGACTATCGAGCCCTCAATATGGTCACCATCAAAAACAAATACCCGATGCCACGGATAAATGATTTGTTTGACCAGCTCGCACAAGCTAAAGTATTTTCAAAGATTGATTTGAGATCAGGATACCATCAACTGAAGGTACGAACAGAGGATATCCCCAAGACAGCATTCACTTCCAGATATGGGTTATACGAGTTTACGGTGATGCCGTTTGGACTAACAAACGCCCCCGCATATTTCGTCCACCTCATGAACAAAGTATTCATGAAATTCATGGACAAATTTGTGGTGGTATTCATTGACGACATTCTGGTTTACTCAAGGACACCAGAAGAACATGCTGAGCACCTCAGAATTGTTTTGGGAGAATTGAGGAAACATCAGTTGTACGCCAAATTTAGCAAATGCGAATTTTGGCTAAGACAAGTTGGTTTCTTGGGCCATATTTTGAACCAAGAAGGCGTGGCCGTAGACCCAGAAAAAGTCAAGGCCATACTGGACTGGAAGCCACCCGCGAATGTTACAGATGTGCGGAGTTTCCTAGGAATGGCCGGATATTACAGGAGATTTATTGAAGGATTCTCCACTGTGGCAAAACCTATAACACAGTTACTCAAGAAGGACAAGAAATTCGTATGGACGGAAGCATGTGAGCAGAGCTTCCAAGAACTCAAGAAGAAGCTAACAACCGCACCAGTCTTAACCGTACCAGACATACACAAGAGCTTTGAGGTGTATTGTGACGCATCCCGAAAAGGTCTCGGATGTGTGCTAATGCAGGATGGCAAAGTTGTCGCATATGCCTCCAGACAGCTGCGAAAACATGAGGAAAATTACCCAACACATGACTTGGAACTAGCAGCAGTTATACATGCACTCAAGGAGTGGAGGCACTTTCTGTTGGGAAATCGCTGTGAAATATATACGGACCATAAGAGCCTCAAATATATTTTCACACAGCCAGAGCTGAATTTACGCCAACGACGCTGGTTGGAACTGGTCAAGGACTATGACGTCGGTATTCACTACCACCCAGGGAAGGCAAATGTAGTGGCCGATGCCCTTAGCCGAAACCCCAGCCCGGACAGTGACGGTCAGCAAAACTTGAGGCCTGAGTTTCAGCGAGAGTTCACTCGGCTCAACATGATGTTAGTCTCTGAGGGCACCATATCGAACCTGGAGATACAACCCACCCTAGTGGAACAAATCAAGAAGGCTCAACAGGGACATCCCAGTATCGAAGGCATAAAGAAGAAAATGAACCGTAGTAAGACTTCAGAATTCGTCACGGACAGTGAAGGAACATTATGGTACCGGGACAGACTTTGCGTACCTAACATTGAGGAACTCAAGCAACAGATCTTGACGGAGAGCCACACCGCTCCATACTCGATACATCCTGGAGGAACCAAAATGTACAAAGACATCCAGGAAAGATTTTGGTGGCACGGTATGAAAAGAGATATAGCCACATTCATTGCTTGTTGCGATTCATGTCAGCGCATCAAGGCCGAACACCAAAAGCCAGCAGGGCTACTCCAGCCTAACAAGATACCGGAGTGGAAATGGGATGAAATCGGAATGGACTTCATTGTCGGATTACCCCGATCACAGCGTGGGAATGACGCCATCTGGGTCATCACAGACCGACTAACCAAGGTTGCACACTTCATTCCCGTGAAGACTACCTACTCCACACAAAGACTGGCAAAACTCTATCTCTCCCGTATAGTTTGCTTGCACGGAGTCCCAAAGACTATAATATCTGACCGAGGCACCCAATTCGTCTCCAAATTTTGGGAACACCTACAACAAGCTCTGGGCACACAACTGGCTTTCAGTACAGCATACCACCCTCAGACAGATGGACAAACAGAGCGTGTAAACCAAATCCTAGAGGATATGCTAAGAGCCTGTGTGCTCACCTATGGATCCAGTTGGGAAGAGAGTTTGCCGTATGCCGAATTTGCGTACAACAACAGTTACCAAGCCAGCTTGAAAATGGCACCCTTTGAAGCATTGTACGGACGGAGGTGTCGTACCCCATTGAATTGGTCAGAAACAGGTGACAGCCGTATCTTCGGCCCAGATATGCTTAAGGAGGCCGAGGAAAAAGTTAAACAAATCAGGGACAGACTCAAGACAGCACAGAGCCGACAAAAGAGCTACTATGATCAGAAGCATCGTGAGGTCAGCTTTGAGCCTGGTGATTCCGTATACCTCCGAGTATCTCCTATGAGGGGTCTGCAACGGTTCAAAATAAAGGGAAAACTAGCCCCAAGGTTTATTGGACAATTTTGTGTAAAGGCACGAAGAGGCACAGTAGCCTACCAACTAGACCTCCCCAAGGAGCTGTCAGACGTCCATGACGTATTCCACGTCTCGCAGTTGAGGAAATGTGTGAGTAACCCGGAGAAACATGTACCTCATGAGGACATTGATATGCAACCAGATCTCACCTACAGAGAAAGGCCAGTAAAGATTTTAGAAGAGTCTGAACGGAGGACCCGTCAGAAAACGACAAAAAATTTCAGGGTCCAGTGGAGCAACCACACTGAGGATGAAGCCACTTGGGAAAGGGAAGATTTCCTCCGAGCAGAGTATCCATATCTATTTGAGGATCGGCCGAAATCTCGAGGACGAGATTTTTCCTAAGGGGGTAGGTGTTGTGACACCCAAGTTTTTATTGGATTTTTCAAAAGATTTTTATTTGACTTAAAGGGAGTGATTTAAAAATTTTCTTCAAGAGAACTCTCACTCTCAAATATTTTTCTTTATGGCAAAAATTTTATTTGGATTCACCCAACATCTGCCTTTGACCTTGGGGGTTCTTGCTCTTCATGTGGGCTCAAGACAAAATGTTTTTCATTTGAGAGGGTAACTTTTGAAAACCTTTTCTTGAATTTGCACTATGGCTTTTGGAAAGTCCTTTGCCACTTTCAACTATTCCTTCTTGCCATGGCATTAGTGCAAATCCTCTCTCCTAACCCTTCCCTCACCTTTGGATCATGATTTGCATCAAATCCAGCAAGTTGAACCTCCCCATGTGATCATTTCCATTCAAATTCTATTCAAATAAATTTCTGTCCTCTCTTATAGCACTTGGAGATTTACAAAGGAACTCCTTTTTCTGTTTTGATTTTTGCCACCAAACCTTTTTCCCCTCCTAGTCCTTTGAACCCTCAACCTAGAACCATGAAGATCCACTGGTCTCCAGTTCAAAATTTTCAAACTACATCAGCTGCAAGTTTGGACCAGATTTGCCAAATTTGGTGAAATTCATTCAAAACTTTCTCCAAAAATTCCAAGTAAATTCATGCAGCCCCTGGGTGCTCTGAGTGATCATCTCACCAAGTTACAGCTCCAGAAAAATTTATCTCTTTACCAAAACCTACTGTCGAACACCTGCAATGCTTGGTCACTGTCAAGTTTCAGTTAACTTCAGAGTTCAGTCAGTGCTCACTGTCGTTTTCTTCAGAGACGGGCATCGATCTCGCCAGTGCCCTCGCGTCGCCTTGCTCCTCGTCCTCGCCCTCTCGTTCCTGCACCGCACGAGTGCCTGGCATCTTGCCGGCATCGGCGACGAGCAGCAGAAGGTGCGCCGCCCCGTGACCGACGCCGGCGGCGGCTTTGCGGGCGCCAGCGGGAGACACGGCGCCGCCGACTCCACCCAGCACCGTCCAAACCACCGGAGCCCGCCGCGTGGCCATCCACTCCCCCGAATGAGCTGCCGCTCTCGTCGTGAACCCCAGGGCGCGGAGCGCGCTCTCTGCCGCCGTTGAGCCCGTGCGGTCACCTCACTGTGGGCAGACGCCATTACGCCAAGACCAGCTCCGTTTAGCTGCAAAACGAGTCCCGTAACATCCACCGATGCTGCTCGACCGCTCAAACCCTCTGCCAACCCACTGCTCCGCCGTAATCGCTCGCCGGAGATTCTCCGTTCACGGCCACCCCGTCGATCTGCCTATAAATAGGGGCCCCGAGCTTCAACTCGAGCACCCACCAGCCCTACACTTCCCCTAGAGCACGCCTAGCCACTGGAAGAGCCCCGAGGAGGTCTTCTTCCTCGACTCCGACCGCCGCGATCCGCCACGGGATCCAGCCCGATTCACCCCCGTGTGTGCTCCGCAGCCTCCATTCTCTTGCCAGTAGCTTCACCTTGCATCACCCGTTCTGACCCGCGCCTCAATTCGTACTTTGCAGCCCTCCACCGGAGTTCCCCAACCTCACCCGAACCGCCGTCCGCCGGAGATAGTGTCGCCGTCGACGTGGTGCTCCCCGTTGGACGAGTCCACCACCCACCGACGCGGAAGAAGGCACTGAAGCTCTTGGTACCCTCCGTTTCCCCTAACTCGCCGTGGTTCGACGCCGGCGTCCATCGCCGTCTTCGGGCGCCGGTGAGCTTTCAAACCTGACATGCGGGCCCCGCGTGTCAGCCTCTGTTTTATTTTCCCCGAACCGTTTTCTGTTGACGCCTTCGGGCGAAGTACGTTTTCTCCTTGCGCTTGCGCATTTCCAAACGAACCGTTTTCTGTTTTCTCAGTTAAAACCCTGGAACTTTTCTGTTTCATTACAGAAAGGTCCCTGGACAGAAACCTTTATAACTTTTTAATAAAAAGGTATTTTTGAGTGATTCTTTTTCTGTCAAACTCCAAATTTTGTCTAGTTTTTTATGGGATTTATTTGAAAAATACTTGGCCAAGTTTCTGTGCATGCGTTGGTTTTCACGTTAGTACCCCATTTCGTGATTGCCGTAGGTTCCGGGAGAGGGGACGGAGCTGCAAACTTCGCCGAGCTAGACTCCGACTTCTCCGAACCAGGCAAGCATGTTTGAACATTTGATATGGCAGATGTTTTGCATGTTCATGTGAAAGTTTGTGCGTGGCATGAGAGTGTCGATAAGTACCTCGTTGCTTGTAAGGCAACGATCCGGTTGTTCCGAAGTTGCGATGACCTCTGATGAGAGGTGGCCTAATCATGTAGTGACATGAAGGGCAGCAAGGTGGTACTGTTGTAGCATGCCAGCCTTGCGTCATCCGACTCTCTTCGACGTTAACGTGGTTGGAGCCACGTTATCGATCTTTTCCCGCATGTTCCAAAGTTGCGATGACCTCTGGTGAGAGGTGGCCTAATCATGTGGTGACATGAAGGGCAGCAAGGCGGTACTGTTGTAGCATGCCAGCCTTGTGTCATCCGACTTTCCCGACGATAACATGGTTGGAGCCGTGTTATCATCCCTTCCCCTTTCCGTGCTACCGCATGTCTCATTGCCAGGATACGGTTTAGTAAGTTGGTAACCTCTTTCCGTGTACACACCAAACAGAGAGGCCGGGATGATGGTACCTTGGCCCAGGATTAAAGCCAGTCATTCGGTCAGGGGGCATGGGTGTTTCCGGTTAGGACCGAGAGGGGGGGCACCCCCTTATAGCGCGCGTATAGAAATTTGATCCCATGCTACGCGAGGTTGTAGCCTCCCCGACTCAGGGTTTTTCCTGAATGTTGCCGAGGGTGATCCCTGGCTTCGGATGGTTAAATTGGGTGTGTATTGGTTAGACGTGTTCCTTCCAGAACACCGTAGACGGAACTAGTCCCCGTGACTACTGAAATCCGTTGGCTGTGGTTAAGTACAAACTCTGCAGAGTCAATTCCTTCCAAATCATCGTATCCATGATCAGTAATGTAGAATTTATATCCAAATCTATCCGTGTGAAAACTTGCCCCCGGTGAACAAGCTCAAGTGGTAAATTCAATTTCATTGCTATTCCTGTGGATGGACTAACATTATATTTGTCTCGTGCTTGTGATAAATTATATTCCCGAACTATTGTATTGTTGTGTTACAATATAAGCCCTCTAAGTGACGTCGCGCAGACGTCCGACTGCGGCATGCACTGTCTTTACTTTCTGTTATAAGCCCTTTATGTGGTGTCGCCCCGACGCCCGACTGTGGCATTATTGTTCCGCATTTTCCGCTCGAGGAGTCTCTCAGACACTCGTTTGGCACCTGTATTATTATTCCGCATTTTCCGCTCGAGGAGTCTTTCAGATACTCGTTTGGCACCTGTATTATTATTCCGCATTTTCCGCTCGAGGAGTCTTTC
>NC_057796.1:361142944-361144584 GCF_018294505.1 Triticum aestivum
GTTAGACGTGTTCCTTCCAGAACACCGTAGACGGAACTAGTCCCCGTGACTACTGAAATCCGTTGGCTGTGGTTAAGTACAAACTCTGCAGAGTCAATTCCTTCCAAATCATCGTATCCATGATCAGTAATGTAGACTTTATATCCAAATCTATCCGTGTGAAAACTTGCCCCCGGTGAACAAGCTCAAGTGGTAAATTCAATTTCATTGTTATTCCTGTGGATGGACTAACATTATATTTGTCTCGTGCTTGTGATAAATTATATTCCCGAACTATTGTATTGTTGTGTTACAATATAAGCCCTTTATGTGACGTCGCGCAGACGTCCGACTGCGGCATGCACTGTCTTTACTTTCTGTTATAAGCCCTTTATGTGGTGTCGCCCCGACGCCCGACTGTGGCATTATTGTTCCGCATTTTCCGCTCGAGGAGTCTCTCAGACACTCGTTTGGCACCTGTATTATTATTCCGCATTTTCCGCTCGAGGAGTCTTTCAGACACTCGTTTGGCACATGTATTATTATTCCGCATTTTCCGCTCGAGGAGTCTTTCAGACACTCGTTTGGCACCTGTATTATTATTCCGCATTTTCCGCTCGAGGAGTCTTTCTGACACTCGTTTGGCACCAGTATTACTATTCTGCAGTTTCCGCTCGAGGCGTCATTCAGACCCTCGCTTGGCACCCAGTATTTATTATCTCTGTGTCTGATCGCACTGGTTAACTTATTCATGTGCTTCATGTTTGCATTTGTTATACCTTATGTCCGAACTGTCTTGCGAGTACTTTCATAGTACTCACCTGGCTTGTTGATTTGGCCAGATGCTGACGAAGGCGATCTCTTGGATGAAGAGTTTGATAGCGCGTCCGACGCCTAGAGGAGTCCCAGTCAGTCCTGCGCTATCCCGGATATTGGTCACTTGTATCGTTTACGCTTCCGCCACCCGCAATAAGTCATCTCGAGCCTCACTCCGACGCTCGAAGAGTTGTAGTATTCTGGAATCATGTCACTCGCTTCGCGATGATATTTCCACCACCGTTATTATCGTGAGTTAGAAGTGTGCCACCCTATCCGCCGTATTGTTTTATCGGCGTGCTTGTAATAAATTGTTGGGCAGCCTCTGCTCAACTTTGTATTATATTTAGTACTCGTGGTATTTTTCTTCTGTGACCAATGTATTGTCTATCAGTGTGAAGGAATTCTTCCTCGCTGGTCCGTAACAGGGATTGGTTTCTCAATAATTATTTTATTGAAAAACCGGTCGTGACAAGCTTGGTATCAGAGCCAGGCTGACTGTAGGAAGCCACTAGGTGCGATCGCTAATCGGTTATTAGCGTCTTTAGTGCTTCTTCAGCATTTTGCAATTGTAGCTATTTTCTGTTGGTCATCATAAAATTTATGACATGACTACTCAGAATTTTTGCCTACTTTTGTAGATGGCTGGCAGCGGCTGTGAGAATCGAGTGTTCACCAACGTGCCCGAGGGGTTTGTCAAGCTCCTCGTCTCCATCACCAAGCTCGCGATCGGGCCAGCAGCTCGCCCAGAGTTCACCCTCTATCAGCACAAGCTCAGTGACGACGTGTCTATGCACCAGGCTGTGGTGCAATTCAAGGGAGGACGATCTGCTGCTCGCCATTTC
>NC_057796.1:361144594-361145327 GCF_018294505.1 Triticum aestivum
AGTATTACTATTCTGCAGTTTCCGCTCGAGGCGTCATTCAGACCCTCGCTTGGCACCCAGTATTTATTATCTCTGTGTCTGATCGCACTGGTTAACTTATTCATGTGCTTCATGTTTGCATTTGTTATACCTTATGTCCGAACTGTCTTGCGAGTACTTTCATAGTACTCACCTGGCTTGTTGATTTGGCCAGATGCTGACGAAGGCGATCTCTTGGATGAAGAGTTTGATAGCGCGTCCGACGCCTAGAGGAGTCCCAGTCAGTCCTGCGCGATCCCGGATATTGGTCACTTGTATCGTTTACGCTTCCGCCACCCGCAATAAGTCATCTCGAGCCTCACTCCGACGCTCGAAGAGTTGTAGTATTCTGGAATCATGTCACTCGCTTCGCGATGATATTTCCACCACCGTTATTATCGTGAGTTAGAAGTTTGCCACCCTATCCGCCGTATTGTTTTATCGGCGTGCTTGTAATAAATTGTTGGGCAGCCTCTGCTCAACTTTGTATTATATTTATTACTCCTGGTATTTTTCTTCTGTGACCAATGTATTGTCTATCAGTGAGAAGGAATTCTTCCTCGCTGGTCCGTAACAGGGATTGGTTTCTCAATAATTATTTTATTGAAAAACCGGTCGTGACACCTCCCCCCCCCCAACCAAGGTTCACCTAGCAAAGTGCGAAGTAGCTAGCAGCCCCCACCCCCCTCGTGTCGCCACAAAGGGAATCCTAATT